>NC_084561.2:29941323-30051323 GCF_033978685.3 Nerophis lumbriciformis
AGCCTGCGGGCCTTGACTTTGACATCCGTGCTTTAGGTCAATGTTTATGGTGGCAACAACTAAGTTATCTCGTGCACATCTTAGCATTATGTAAACTTACAAACCCACAATAGTCACAGGCATTGGTTTTCTATGTCAATGTCAACCATTTTTGTGGATCTTTATTTCTAACTTTGAGCGTGACGTACCTTTACACTCTCATTGCAAAATCATATAATAGTGACTAGTCAGTCAGTATTAAGTATTAAGTAGCTGAGGATTATTAAACAAACACAATCGGGACAATTGTAATAACTGGTTAAAATTTGACTGTGGGGTATACTGTACTGATGACAAATACTTCTAGGGTGCGATCAACTTGTCCAGACAAAAAACTTTAAAAATATATTTAGTACACACTATAGTGCAATTAGGTTAGCGTTCACGTTCATTTTTTGTCAGCGGACTAAATGATGCTCAGTCACTGTAAGCATACTGTACATATGCATACATTTGCGCCTCGATACGGCGTCAAAGCTCGATATCCCAATCGAGGCGCAACTGTACTCGCGTGAAAGATTTCTTCAAAAGGGATGGACGCTCATAGACACAATTACATTTCTGGATTTCTTGTTACACACATGCAGGATTTGCGTGAATTCCAGTGGGGTGCTTGTCTTTCCAGAACAGCTCGAATTTGCAAGCAAGCTGCAATAGCTTGTCATCTATCCACAGTTTGAAGCCACTTCTAAGATGCTAATCCTCACCACCATGGCGTAAACTAAACTGAGTTTCTTCCGTATATCATTATCACTGGAGTACTAAAGGAAAAGGCCCTGGGATGAGGTGGCGACTTGTCCAGGGTGTACCCCGCCTTCCGCCCGATTGTAGCTGAGATAGGCTCCAGCGCCCCCCGCGACCCCAAAGGGAATAAGCGGTAGAAAATGGATGGATGGATGGACTAAAGGAAAAGGAAGGATTAAGCATGTTACACACGCACACACACACAGGACGACACAAGAAGCTAAACGCTAAAGCTTCAATGTAAAGTAGGGGTGATCGATCTGGATGTCAATACTATCGATACCAAATATAGTATCAGAATACAGTATAAACGATACTAAAATAATTACATTAAAAAAAAATCTTGTTCTTATTATTACAAAATAATGTTTTGGTGTTTTTGTTAGGGTTTACAAACACAGGGAATAAGTATCTGGGTACAGCAAGGCTTTAGGGCATAACCCACATGATTTAAATAGAAGCCAATAGTAGTTTCTGCTTTTGTTTAGGTATTGTGCTCTAGCCACATTATTTTGTTAAAAAAAAATTGTATGTAGCATTCAAAAACTACACATTTATTACATCATCGGATTTACAACAATAATAGGATATTCTAAATTTAATAAGATAAGCTTTATAAAAATATGTTATTGTGTTTACTTTAGGTTACTTGCGATAAAAAAAACTTTCCGCTCTATAATCTATAGTCAAAGTATCGCATTGGAACTTGAAAACGGATCGGATCTGAGGCCAAAAAATCAGATCGGAATCGGTGGCTAAAAATGTTGACCGTTACATCCCTAGCCATGTATGTTACGTCTACGTTGCGTGACAAAGCTCACACATGACATAAAACATTATACAGGTAAAAGCCAGTAAATTAGAATATTTTGAAAAACTTGATTTATTTCAGTAATTGCATTCAAAAGGTGTAACTTGTACATTATATTTATTCATTGCACACAGACTGATGCATTCAAATGTTTATTTCATTTAATTTTGATGATTTGAAGTGGCAACAAATGAAAATCCAAAATTCCGTGTGTCACAAAATTAGAATATTACTTAAGGTTAATACAAAAAAGGGATTTTTAGAAATGTTGGCCAACTGAAAAGTATGAAAATGAAAAATATGAGCATGTACAATACTCAATACTTGGTTGGAGCTCCTTTTGCCTCAATTACTGCGTTAATGCGGCGTGGCATGGAGTCAGTGCCGGCCCAAGCCTCCATGGGGCCCTAAGCAAAATTTGATTTTGGGGCCCTCTATTTCTGCCAATAATATTGATTGTTGATCATTCACACACCTACTATAAACTCATTGCGGCTCTGGCAGTGTTGTTTACATCATCCTATTGTCAGCCTGGCATGTCTTTACAAATGACATGTCATTTATAAAGATATGGGGGTGGCCCAGTTAAGAACATAAATAATACCAATGAATGAACGAATGATGTCCAGAGTGCCACATATGGTTCCTAATCTTAAAATGTAGAAAACATTCAGCTACAAGAGTGGCCTGGGGTTGAACAGTCCAAGTGATAAAGCTTTGTATTTACAATAAAAGTGTCATCTTGTCTCATCAGTCTTGTACATATTAGTCTTTAATTACTAGTTTATATTTTTAGTTAATTGTACATATTTCATGTTTACTTTGTACAAAGAGAGTGCAGTCTACTGAAGTTAAATTCATCAATAGTTTTCCCCTTTGAAAGACGCAAGGCAAATTCCTTCCATTTCACCATGTTGCTACAATGATCTTCACTGTTTTCATGCTGTTTCAGCAGTGCACCTATGTTGACCCAATCCCGCTGTCCCTCAGCTGCCAGTTTTAAGGACTTTTTGGAAAATAATTTGCAGCAAAAGCAATAGACTGCATCTTTACTTCTTGAATAAGTCAGCCAGCTACGCTTGACTTTTTCCCCATTGACTAGCTGTCTGTAGGTATAATGATAATGAAAACTTCGGCCATCATGCCGTTTGGGGAATGTAAAGTTCTCCTTAATAGACAGTGGTCCTCTGATCACCTGCTCAGTCCTGTCTGAATCTGAGAGGAAAGAAGGCCACTCAGCTGGGTCAACTGGCGGAGCTGATGATGGTCCATGGTGTGAAGGGGACGTTGTGGTGGAAGTGACCAAAGAAAGACAATGACTAAAAAAGAAGGACCTATAAGGTTATTAAATTGCACTGTTGGACATAATTATTAATCTCAGAATGTTCTGCAGTACAATGAGCAATTATAAAGGGTGTTTTGCAGTTAACTTACTAGATAAATCAGCTGTGGTTTCAGACATGGAGGGGACAGTGGGCACAGAGGATGGAGGTGTGTGAGAGAGCACTGTAGAGGATGGAGATGGACCTATGATGAAATACATACATACATACATACATATATATATAGGCACACATATTAATGAGATACTTTGACTATATTAATTTCCCTGCAGGTGTAATGTTTATAGAAGAGATTAAATGTATACTGTATGGTGACAGTCTTTTCCTCACCTGATTCATCACTCACAGTTGAGCCTGAGGATGTGGACTGGCTCTGGGCTGATTCTGTGCCTCCAAAGTATTTTAACAATGCTCCTGGGGAAGTTTCACATAACTTATGAGTTGATGTAAAAAATAATGTTTATTTTACTCACATAAATTACCGTGCTCTGCTGCAAACAATTTGTGCAAACAACATATCTCACTAGTAACCTGATGCTAAAAACATATTGCTAGCACCGCGCTAGCTAACTAACGTCACCTAGCTAAAGCTAATTACAGCTACAAATCTCTTTGATAAACTTTTTATTACCAAGTCATGCAAACATACCTTTATCATGGCATTTTTTTCTCCTCTTCCACTTTCTTCTTCTTCCTTTTTTCTGCACCTGAAGGATATGTCCTTTTTGGTGACATTGTTTTGCCTCTATCTGCGCTTTTGATGCCCAGTGCGCACTGGCATTGCACGCACGGCAGGCGGCAAACGTCACAGGTGCAGCAGAGGCAGCTTTACATTTAAAGAGAGGCAGGAAGAATCACTAGGCCTAGATCAGCAGCAGCACTCTGTTGACCTAAAATTGTGTTTTTGTACAATAATATATCTTTGATCATTTAGAAATCATCAGTCAGACTCGTACATGCAAAAAATAAAAAATAAGAATTTTTTGTTAACTGCTTTTGGGGGCCCCCTGGTGGCCGCGGGGCCCTAAGCAAGCGCTTAGTACGCTTATGCCTTGGGCCGGCTCTGCATGGAGTCGATGAGTTTCTGGCACTGCTCAGGTGTTATGAGAGCCCAGGTTGCTCTGATAGTGGCCTTCAACTCTTCTGCGTTTTTGGGTCTGGCATTCTGCATCTTCCTTTTCACAATACCCCACAGATTTTCTATGGGGCTAAGGTCAGGGGAGTTGGCGGGCCAATTTAGAACAGAAATACCATGGTCCGTAAACCAGGCACGGGTAGATTTTGCGCTGTGTGCAGGCGCCAAGTCCTGTTGGAACTTGAAATCTCCATCTCCATAGAGCAGGTCAGCAGCAGGAAGCATGAAGTGCTCTAAAACTTGCTGGTAGACGGCTGCGTTGACTCTGGATCTCAGGAAACAGAGTGGACCGACACCAGCAGATGACATGGCACCCCAAACCATCACCCAACCATGCAAATTTTGCATTTCCTTTGGAAATCGAGGTCCCAGAGTCTGGAGGAAGACAGGAGAGGCACAGGATCCACGTTGCCTGAAGTCTAGTGTAAAGTTTCCACCATCAGTGATGGTTTGGGGTGCCATGTCATCTGCTGGTGTCGGTCCACTCTGTTTCCTGAGATCCAGGGTCAACGCAGCCGTCTACCAGCAAGTTTTAGAGCACTTCATGCTTCCTGCTGCTGACCTGTTCTATGGAGATGGAGATTTCAAGTTCCAACAGGACTTGGCGCCTGCACACAGCGCAAAATCTACCCGTGCCTGGTTTACGGACCATGGTATTTCTGTTCTAAATTGGCCCGCCAACTCCCCTGACCTTAGCCCCATAGAAAATCTGTGGGGTATTGTGAAAAGGAAGATGCAGAATGCCAGACCCAAAAACGCAGAAGAGTTGAAGGCCACTATCAGAGCAACCTGGGCTCTCATAACACCTGAGCAGTGCCAGAAACTCATCGACTCCATGCCACGCCGCATTAACGCAGTAATTGAGGCAAAAGGAGCTCCAACCAAGTATTGAGTATTGTACATGCTCATATTCATTTTCATACTTTTCAGTTGGCCAACATTTCTAAAAATCCCTTTTTTGTATTAGCCTTAAACAATATTCTAATTTTGTGACACACGGAATTTTGGATTTTCATTTGTTGCCACTTCAAATCATCAAAATTAAATGAAATAAACATTTGAATGCATCAGTCTGTGTGCAATGAATAAAAATAATGTACAAGTTACACCTTTTGAATGCAATTACTGAAATAAATCAAGTTTTTCAAAATATTCTAATTTACTGGCTTTTTCCTGTACATGCTTTAAGGCCTTTGTTTGGTAATGGTGGACTTCTACTAGCAGAGATGTAACGAAAGGGATGTATATTACTGTATATGAAGATTTTACACATAGCCAAAGATGTGTAATGAGCAACACTTATCTTAAAAAAATACTGTATTTTCACTTCTGGGCTTACAGTGAACTGTTATATTTTGGTTATTTCTTTCTGTTGGGTTTGCTGACTATCGCCTGGTTATGATTGCATTTGGTGACATCACAACCGCTGTATTGGTGCGGTGGTATAGTTGGTATTCACACTTGCACTCAAGTGAGGCTCCAGAGTGATTAGATTACAGTAATACACAGGCAAAATCAAGGGAATGCGGTTACGTACAGTATGTAAGTATAACTCAGAAAAATTAAGTACACTCCTACACATTGGAAACCATTTATTTGTATATTGTAATGGAACAATAAGAAATGACTTAGTGTAGTCAGTGTACAGCTTGGATAGTCATTTAGATTCCTCGAAAAAAGCTACCAGTAGGGTAAAACGGTGATTACAATGAAAATGTAAGCGATACCATTGTTTGCGTCAATGTGAACTTCCTCTGGTTGTATTTGTCTACATGCTTACTGTCCGTTAATATACAATGTGAACTTCCTCATGCTGTAATTGTCTACATGCTTGCTGGTCAGAAGATACATCATTTAAAATCACTACTTACTTGTCCACGAGGCAACTGCTTTCAATTAGTATTTTTTCTCTGCAAAAATTTGAAAAATTGTGTATGTGCGCATGCTCAGTAGCGTTGTATAGCAGACATTGACAGAACACAGGCAGCGCTCACACAGCCCCTGCCCAGCCTAGACCATGTTGGGAAAGACAACATTTTCTTGGTATTCACTTCCGTTGCCAACACGACAGCGAAAATACTGGCTTTGTGGCAAGGGATTTCTGTACAAGCAAAACACGGACTACTCTAAAGAATATTCAAGTTTAATTGTTATACTGTTGTCTCTTTAGACTATATGGTTGGTGAAATGTGAGGCGTGTACGCACTTCTTTGCTTGTCTTGATTTTAATCTTACCAAGCGTTATGTCCCTTATCCTGTCTTCTAGACCCCCTCTCAGCAAGCTGCCATGCTGGATAATGACCAAGAGGGTGTGTCAGGGAGCAATCAGTGGGTTCCTTACTCACTTGGCAGGAGGGACGTCCCACCCGACAACCTCATGAAGAAGGTAAAAGCTGCATGGAAGGGAGAGAATAAAAACATGTGAGCACATACAGTATGTTGACCAAACTACCAATCATATTTCCACAGGCCAGTCACTCCCACAACCCTTCGCATCAGTCACACAATACCATGATCGTCACTTCTTCATCCTCTTCCTCGGCCACGACCCCTCATCGCATGGTTGGCCAACAGGGTTATGATGGCGGGATGATGAACAAGGGGAGCCAATACCAGCCAGGAATGCCATTATCGGTCGTTCCATCTGGAGGGCAGTATCAAGGCAACATGTCTCAAGGTAACGGTCATTTAGACATAGACTTAGACTTAAACAAACGTTAACGATCCACAAGGGAAATTGTTCCACACACATTAAATGGAAACAGGAATTTGGTCTAGTTTGATTTTTTTCAGTGTAGACCAAGCAGCATTAGAAAAGCTGTGAAAGCCATCACGATGTAAACACACATTTTCGTGGACTGGTCCAGATGATGCTCCTCTGCGCAAGTGTGATTGTAAACATTTGCTAGCTAATAATGGCATTAAACATTATTGTTTTTTGCAGAATGAACACTAAATGACTTGTAGTACAGTGGGTACAGAATGTATTCAGACCCCTTTAAATGTTTCACTCTTTGTTTCATAGCAGCCATTTGGTAAAATAAAAAAAATAAAAATATGTGTCATTAACTCAGTACTCCATATTGACAGAAAAAACAGAAATGTCAAATTTTGGGCACATTTATTAAAAAAAGATAAAAAATGACATGTACATAAGTACTCAGACCCTTCGCTAAATACTTTGTTGATGCATCCTTGGCAGCAATTACAGCCTTAAGTCTTTTTTAATACAATGCCACAAGCTTTGCCACCTATATTTGGCCAGTTTTGCCCATTCCTTTTTGCAGCACCTCTCAAGCTCCATCAGATTGGATGGGAAGTGTTAGTTTTCGTCCAGGATGTCTCTGTACATTGCTGCATTCATCTTAGTCTAGTCAGGGAGGTGACCAAGAACCCGATCACTCTGTCAGAGCTACTGCATTCCCTTGTTGAGAGAGGATCAACTTTCAGTAGGGCAACCATCTCTGCAGCAAACCACCTATAAGGCCTGTATAGTAGAGTGGCCAGGCGGAAGCCATTTCTTAGTAAAACATTTGCCAAAATGCACCTGAAAGACTCTCGGATAATGAGAAACAAAATTCCCTGGCCTGATGAGACAAAGCTTGAACTCTTAGGCGTAAGTGCCAGGTGTCATATTTGGAGAAAACCAGGCACCGCTCATCACCAGGCCAATACCATCCCTACATGAAACATGGTGGTGGCAGCATCATGCTGTGGGGATGTTTGTCAGCGGCAGGAACTGGGAGACTAGTCAGGATAGAGGGAAAGATGAATGAAGCAATGTACAGAGTCATCCTGGATGAAAACCAAAGCCTCCCATCCAATCTGACTGCGCTTTAGAGGTGCTGCAAAGAGGAATGGACAAAACTGCCCAAAGATAGGTGTGCCAAGTTTGTGGAATCGTATTCAAAAAGACATAAGGCTGTAATTGCTGCCAAAGATGCATCAACAAAGTATTGAGAAAATAGCTTCAATACTTATGTACATGTCATGTTTGAGTTGTTTTATTTATAGTAAATTTGCAAAAAATTCTACATTTCTGTTTTCTTCTGTCAAGATAGGGTGATGAGTGTACATTAATGAGAAATAAAATGAACTTTTTTGATTTTAGCGAATGGCTGCAATGAAACAAGGTAAACAATTTGAAGGGGTCTGAATACTTTCCGTAACCACTGTAGAACAAACAAAGGTTAATTTAGGTTCAAAATGCTTTCAATGTAAACGCAACTGAAGAACCACATAGTAAGTCATGCATATTAAAGGCATGTAAACCTCAGAATATTGGGTAAACATCACTCATGTTCTACTACTAAGTGCATAAGACAGTAAAACCTAAAGCTACCGTACTCTGTTTTTGTGTGCATTATTTTGCCAGACCATTGATATATATTGGTACCTCTGGAATAGAGTGCCCCAGCTTTCAAGTTTTTTGGGATTCAAGCTGTTTCTCTGCCAATTGTAATGCTTTAGGAGGTTGCAACCAAAACATCCAGTCTTACTCACCACAAGCCTCCATACCACTAGTTGGCGTAGCGAATGCATGAGTAAACCTTGAAAGAAAACATTCGGTGTCTTACTTGCTAGCAGTAGCTTAGAGCGAGATATGGACACAACTGATTTTTGGGAACGAAAGAAAGTAAGTGTGAAGGACAGTGCTTAGAAGAAGAAACGGATAATATTTATTGATCTACTAAAAAAATTGTGACCGAGTGTGTCGCCGACTTGGTTAAGCAGTTCAAGCATAGCACTGCTAGTCTGCATTGTTCTCAAGCAGAAGGAGTAAATAACACCAGCCAACGGGGTTATAATAATATCTAAATGGCAGATATGTATCCCTGAAAATATGAAAAAGCTGCTGATTGTGTGTTTGGCAGAGAAGCAACTGGAAGGAAATACTGTACTTATACTCTTCAACGTTGTTATTACATTACTTTATAAAACTCCTGTAGTTGTCAATCAATCAAGTTGTAGTACATTCTATTGTACTCTTTTTCATACAATATTATCCAAAAGTTTGTTTTTCTTTGTAAAAATTATGTTACTTGTTAAAATTGCCAGTCACTGATTAAACGAATTTCAAATTCAAGTTTTTTGAGGTCTGCGCTGTGTCACAGAAACAATTACACTGGTATAGCCTACCGGACTACCGCTTTATATACGTAGACGGCGCATTAAGCGCCTCATCATATGTCGCCATCACCGCCATATTAGATGTGGCAAGAGCGAATGGAGAAGATGCTCTCATTCATGTACTGCATGGAATTGTACAAACCGGTTTAGAGTCCAAACCAGATATCATGTGATTACTTTTAACTAGGGCTTAACGCGATAACGCATTAACGATAAGTTCCTTTAATGGCCATCATTTCTTCAACGAGCGATAAACGCGCATGCTTCCTGACTCCTTTTTGACCCTCTGCCCGTTCCTTAGCATAGGGATATGTAATGGTGTCCAGTTACTGTTGAGCCACAAGCTCGAAAATAGCTTGCAGAAATTGTATTGTCTGTCTTTCTCTAGACCAGACAATACAATTTTATCCTGCTGGCACCTTTGCTGCTTGTAGAGGAGGAACTCCACGTCCGTGTTTACATTACAGTTGAGTACATTAATAACATAAAATGTAGATTGCTACATGAACTGCTTTAGTAAGATGGAATAAAATCTCAGCATATAAAAAGACAGTAGAGTGGAAGTCTAAAAATTGTTTTACATTACGATTATACTTTGTCAAAGATGTTTTGTTCTGTGATATTTCTACCTATATAAATGTTTTCTGGCAGAATGAAATAAAGTGTATTGTAATAGCGGCAGCGATTTGAAGGAGGTAGCCTGTCTTTGAACAAGTCTGCCTTTTGTTTATCTTCACAAATAGCACTGTTGAACTAAATAGGCAGAAGTGTGACACACACACACATGTTCGAACACATTCTAGTCTCCTTCTTTGGGCCCAGACTAGGTCTAATACTGCAGGCAAGCCTGCCACTGCCCTCTGCAGCCCACATCCAGTAATTACAGTACACAACACAATATTCCCACCATTACAGTATATTTTTTATACCCTGTTCTGATTAATAGTCCACAATTACAAAATGTTTAGCTGGCTGAATATTACATTTAATTAATAAATAGAAAAGGTTAAAACATTGTCATGCAGAGATAAGAATACCATTAACCTGTACAACATGTCATGTACAGAATATCAGAAGAATTTATTCAGGTAGAAATATTGCATTTTACATTACCTAACATCTTTAAAAATCAAATCATGATCGTAACAATACACATTTTGTGTCATTAATGTTTGAAACTGGTATGTAAACATGAAAGTGTAGCTCATCCCCTCTTAATGCAAGTGCTCCTACAGCAGAAATACACATTCTATAGTCCTACGAAACCTGTCAAGACAACAAAGCAGTGCCTGTAATTTTTGTATTCTCTTTAAAAGCATGTTTATGTCATTTTTGTGTTGAGCTGTTTAAAAAAGCATAATGTTTAAAAAAAAACCTTTTAATTAAAGCAAACTAATTTTCCAGTCATGGTTATATAAAATTGAAAATTATCTGTCTTGGGTACGCTTGTTAATGAAGGAAAATTACATTAGCTGCGATCATTCGTGAACTTTGAACAAAGTGTGATTAATTACGATTAAGTATTTTAATCATTTTACAGCCTTACTTTTAACATGTAATACTAAAAATATGATTGATTGTTTTTGGCCATTTTAACATTTAATTTGACAAACTAAATTTGTGGCCAGTACTATTGTGGATTCTTGTGGTGAAACCTTCCTCCAAAATACAAAGAAATATTCTTTATGAAGTTTGGTCCTTGCATTAGTTTACAGAGCAGATGTATTTTGTTTCTTAAAAATGTTTTTTTTAAATTAATGGTTGCATAAAATACAACATACAATAATATAAGATTTAGAATGTTTATTGTGGGGAAGGTCGTTGCTGTTTAATGGTCTTTGACAGGAGACTCATTGTGCCACATGCTAAAAAAGCTTGACTTACATTGTTTCGGTGATTTAAAACATTTACACATGCAATGTTAAAGGAAGACTATACTTTTCGAGGCATTTTTGCCCATCATCCACAATCCCTGTTCGAGACAATAACAACTTTCCCTTTTGTGTGCATACTAAATAGTGAAACACTGCTAGTTTAGGGCGGCTAACATTTCCAGTAATAAGGACTAATCTTTTCTGCCTATAAAGCGCTCTAAAAACATCCAAAAACCGCCAACAACGCTTCATTTACTTGTTGTGACCTGCATATTAACCAAGCTACAGTATAGCGACATTGTTATTGTAAGAGCTAACACTAAGGAACTACTTATGTAGCATCGTTACACATGGCCTTCATTTTATTGCTCCTCCAACCACTAGTGAGTAATAAGCTGCAAATAACGTTGGTTGCGACCTGACAAAAAATAAAAAAGAAGTAGGTAGACGTGCTTCTGCTACTGCTGTATTACCTCTGAGTTAGTTAAAGTTAAAGCCTGTTTATAAATCCCGCATCTCGTCTGAATAGTGGAAGGTTGTGGCACCAAGCTGAGTAGTTTATCACCTATATGGAAATCCACTCAACAAATGAAACGCAGCATAAAACCATCACAACATTGCTAAGAAGCATTTTTTCTCGAAAGAGGAAGGATTATTCTGAATTTAGCAGCTCTAGGTATCAAACACAGAAAATGCTCTCTATGTTGTTGTTGACTGAATTTGCGTCTGTTGCTATGCGCTCTGTGATATGATGGTACTGATTCCAATGACCAAAATACTGAAAATATTTCATGTTATCATGAATGTGCCTGTTACTACATTACATATGTATTTTCAGAAGATATAGACAGGCGGTAGAAAATGGATGGATGAAAACATGTTGTTGGAGGTTTTTTAGAGGGTTTTAATGGTGTAATAGATCGTATTCCCATTACCTACATTGTTAGCTGCCTCTAGCACAGAAAAAGGGAAAGACTTGTGTGTTCTTGTCTCACAGAAATTGTAAATTATAGTGCAGTTCTTCTTTAAAATGTGTTTAATGCTATCAGAATCTTTCTTTTTCCCATCTAGCCCATAACACCACTGGCCAGGTCTACCAAAGTACTGGCCTGCCCATGGCCTTGTCGTCATCCGGGAACCAACCTCAGTACAACCCACATATGTCTCACACGTCCCACCAGCCACAGCTCCCACACAACAACCCCCAGTACCACAGTAACCAGGGAATGGTCCACAGCAACCAGGTTGTTGTGACCACTCACACCAACCCACGGCCTCAGAGCGCCCGCTGCCTTCTGCAGACTAAAGGCCAGAAGAGCACCGATGGTTTCCAGGAACAGGTACATCAGTCTAAAGCAGCCTCATCTGCTTCTCTTTTAAAGGTCAATTCTGAAGGTCAGTGGGTCAAGTATACAATTGGAATTAGGTTAGAAGAATATTTGGTCTGTCTTAGTTATTGAAAACTTTTCAAAAATGAAATTTACTGTCAAAGTAACAAATTAACTATAAAATATTAGCTCTTCAAACATCATCAAGTCATCGTCCTTACTTTACCATGTGTTTTTTAATTCCAACTGTAAGAGGGCAAAGAGGGAGATTTAGCATCTATAAGACAGCAAAGTGGGAGATTAAGAGTCATATCTTATTTTTATATTCAGAATGAATGCAAAATAAAGTAATAATCTTAATAGAAGATCTCACAGATGACATGAACTTAATTTCACTTGTGTATGTGCTTGCTCTCTTTCCAGTTATGTGTGAGAATAGAGAAGAACCCCGGTCTTGGTTTTAGTATCTCTGGTGGCATCAGCGGCCAGGGGAACCCCTTCAAACCCTCCGACATGGTACGACCCTGCCATTCACCGGGAGTAGCTGTTGACTTTGCTAACTTGAAGTCTCTAGTTGCAGTTGCGCCTTAAACACTGGTTTACTTACATAAAACAGTTTGGAAACATCAAGTATAAGCTTTTGACTGCTCTAATGGTACCTTCCAATTGTACTGGGAAGTCGGAATTTCGAGTTCCTAGTTGAAAATTTTAACTGGAACGCACCCCGAGTTCCTACTCTTAAAGTTGGAGAGTCCTCACCACCCCCGAGTTGGCTTCAAATATGGCTTCAGCAATAGAAGCTTCTGTAATATCCAGTCTTAGCACTTCTGACTATTTTTGTCACACTAAATCAGCCATATACAATGTATTGTTGGACGTTTATATATTGCAATGTTACTGTAGTATTAATTAGACTTGTTTCTACATTGCTAGCAATAGCACCTCTGTTTCCTCTTCATCCACCGAAGGAGTGCATATTTTTTACATGAGTTGTTTATATTCAGATAAGGAAAGCGCAAGAATAGCTTTTGTGGATGTGGCCATTTTGATTTCTGGTCTCGTAACTGGGACGGCCATAACTCGGTTGTGACTTACGATTTATAACTTTCGAGGTGAATGGGACACACCATTTGTGACTTTTTCATAGAATACATCAAAACAGGAAATACTCACAAGCCATGTTTACAATTTGTACTAACTTATGTTGTGTTAGTAGGACTGTCAAATTATTACAATTTGTCAGATTAATCACATGGTTCATTTTCGAATAATCACAATTAAATACTATGCATTATTAATTTCTGTATTAATCTTGTTAATTTTCACATGTGCAGAAAGGCTTAAAGGCGCCCTATTATGCAAAACCAACTTGTTTTACCTGATGATACTCGCTTACGCGTACTTGCGATCTGCACAAGTCTCGAAAATTTTTAATCAAACGGTGGAGCCATTTCAGAGATTTTTTTTACTTCCTCCAAACAGTCCGTTTGGAATTTTGTTCAAGTGTGACGTTTTGTTCAAGTGTGACATCAGCAGAATATCCCTCTTTGGTAGCCATTTACCCAAACATTCTTACGTGAGTCAGCCAATTTAAATTGATGTAAAACTGGCTGTGCCTCAACATCATGTCGACGATAAAAAACCCAATGAAGGAAAATGCTCTGTTGGTTGTTTGCGTTACCAGCACTAAACTAACTTTCAGCCACATATGAAGTAAAAAATGCCTTACTTTTTACTTTTATGACTTGTGGCAATGTGCTTTGTGAAGAAGTTGCTTTGAGTGTGTGCAAAGATTAGCCCTCTTGCTTCAACCACAGATTTTCACAAAATGATGGATTTTCCCCAAAAAATACTTTTAATGGCTGGCTCGGTGACTACTAATTATGGCAATAGAGGAGACAATGAAACGGTAAGTTATAACGGATGGTTAAAAATGGTAAGTTAGCAATGTTAGCTTGACATGTTGGGTAGCTAGCTTAGCCTTTTACTGCAAGACAATAGCATCACTGTCCTCTGACAAAATAATGAATGATTTTCCTAAAAACTACTTTTAATTGCAAGAGTGTGCATAATACTTAATGTAGGCCGACTGTTTTGTAAATGTTTTTTCTTACTCAAAGTTACTTTGAAAGAGCCATTGTGCTGTTTATCGTTTTACATATTGACTTTTTTGCTTCTCTACTGGATCGATTGCCAAGTTGTGCAAGTGCGGTGATGGTAACACTACTTGGACAAACTGCCCGAAACGGGTTGCCAGAGCATATTCCGGGACTTTGAGTCATTCTGCGATGCAGGGGCATTAAAAAGGAAATGCATCAGATTAACAATCAAGATGGACTTGATTGGAATGGAGCGTTCATTTTTACAGCCTTAGTGACAAGAAAACAAAAGAAAGGTAGTGCTATTAAAGACATTAGATATCAATACATTACTGTGACTGTGTACTTCTCGATTCAAACCGATCCTCGCAATATATTATTTAGAATATAAATTATAATAAAACATTTTCGAAACAGTTTAAAGGTTACAAAAGCTCTATTGGCTGCTTATGTATGATGTGTATGCGCAACCGAGTAAGCGTAGGCGTGGCCTAAGTAACGCCTATTTAAAAATTGATTCTTAAAAACTATGAATTGATTTAGAATCGAAATAAATAAGAATCACGATTCAGACATGAATACATGGTTTGAGGACCTCTGTTACATACTGTCATATGTAACAGAGCCACCAGCTCAGTGGCCTTGTTGTTAGGGTGTCCGCCCTGAGACTGGGAGGTCGTGAGTTCAAACCCCAAAGACTACAAAAAATGGGACACATTGCCTCCCTGCTTGGCACTCAGCATCAAGGGTTGGAATTGGGGGTTAAATCACCAAATGATTCCCGAGCGCGGCGCACGCTGCTGCTCACTGCTCCCCTCACCTCCCAGGGGGTGAACATGGGAATGGGTCAAATGCAGAGGACAAATTTCACCACACCTAGTGTGTGTGACAATCGTTGGGACTTTAACTTTAACTTAATATTTCAACATATTCCAAGTTATTTTATTCTTTCTACTTTGAGTTTGCGCTTGTCTGTCTACCTCTGACACATGCTGCTACATTCGGGCACATAAAGTGAAGTTGCTTGTTGAGCTCTCCAAAGCTATTTTAGGAAAGGCTGTCTGGTTCTGGGACACTGAGGGCTTTTCATCTTCAACACTTCAGTCTTTGTGGACTCCAATTTTGACAGATTCTGCGACAGTTTACTGAGATGTTGAATTATGGAGCAACGGTTCATCCTTGGGTAGAGAGTTCTTAAAACAGTCATGGTAAATATATAAAAGTCACTTTGATTGCTAATAAGAGGAGGAAAACGTCTTATTGCAGTTTTTTTGACACAAACATTAATGTCGTCATTCCCTTTTCTTTAATTTGTGCACACCCCCCAAAAAAACCCTGATATAAAATAAAGCTGCACTTATCGATTATTTTAGTAATTATAAAGCTACCGATGAGTTTTTTTTCCATTAATCGAGGAATCAGATAAATCACACTTTCAAGCCTCTATGCATATTTTAGGGAAAATAGTTAAAATAAACAACAATTATCCTGCTTAATATAACTTGCATTCTTTTTACGGTTGTTTTACTAATCGAGTAAGCTATCAATTTGTTTGTTCGATTAATCAAGTATTCGGATAAAACAAACTTTACAGCCTCAATGTGTATTTTAGGGAACATAGTTAAAACAAACAAAAACAATTCTTTCTGCCTGAGCATTAATTTTATATTCATTTCATAGAAAATATTGGAAATAATTTAGCATATAATAATTTTGAAATATACATACATATACATATTTGTTGTTTGTTTGTTTTCTTTTGTTATACTGCTAACTAGTGTTGTCCCGATACCAACATTTTGGTACCGGAACCAAAATGATTTCGATACTTTTCGGTACTTTTCGATACTTTTCTAAATAAAAGGGACAACAAAAATTGCATTATTGGCTTTGTTTTAACAAAAAATCTTACGGTACATTAAACATATGTTTCTTATTGCAAGTTTGTCCCTAAATAAAATAGTGAACATACAAGACAACTTGTCTTTTAGTAGTAATTAAACAAACAAAGGCTCCTAATTTAGTCTGCTGACATATGCAGTAACATATTGTGTCATTTTCCATTCTATTATTTTGGTATTAAGGACAAGTGGTAGAAAATTAATGATGAATCTACTTGTTCATTTACTGTTAATATCTGCTTACTTTCTTTTTTAACATGTTCTATCTACACTTCTGTTAACATGTAATTATCATTTATTCTTCTGTTGTTTGGATGCTTTACATTGGTTTTGGATGATACCACAAATGTGTGTATCAATCTGATACCAAGTAGTTACAGGATCATACATTGGTCATATTCAAAGTCCTCGTGTGTCCAGGGAGAGCTTATAAACAAAATATACATTTAAAAAAAAACTAAAGATGTTGTGATGCCAAAAAATATTGACGTAATCATAGCAGTATCGACTAGATACGCTCCTGTACTTGGTATCATTACAGTGGATGTCAGGTGTAGATCCACCCACGGCATTTGTTGCTAGCTTGTTGTTAGCGGTTACCTATTGTATCCTCCTACGGTGTGTAGTGAAACATGTTTAGCTATTCCTCGTCCTGCAGGGATGATACTTGTAAGAAACGTACTTTATTTGTCACCATGGAGGCGAGGATTAGTGATTTAGAAGTATCTAAAACACTGCCGACTGCGGCTGGGCGGACCGGTAGTTTTCAGAGGCGGCATAGTACGAATATGATTAATTAGTATCGCGGTACTATACTAATACCGGTATACTGTACAACCCTACTGCCAACTAAAAGATACCTATTCAAAAAAACTAAATAAACCAATTCAAATGTGTGAAGGGTAGGCATGAATATGGACTGATCACGATTACATTTAAAATGTATCAGTGGCGATAAACATCTATCCATGGTCCAAATGTGTAACATTGCTAACATTAATTTTTTCAGTGTGTTCTTAGCCCTTCAAAAGATTCACTTACAACCATGTAAATGTTCTCTTTCCCAGTGTTCCTTGGTGCCTTGATAGATTGATTTGCTGTCACTTTGCAAAATAATTGTGTTCATACATTTTTTTTTTATGTTGTCAATGTTACAGAGTAATGATTTGTACATGCTTTATGCAGTATATGCCTTCTGTACCATATATGTGTGACTAACGCTTCACAATTTCACCTGTTAACATGCACTCTTGTAGTTGTACCGTACAGTGAGCTCCATACTACAATTTTGTGCTTCAATGTCTCACCAATATTCTTTAAAATTACATATTTAGGAAAAAAAAACTAAATCCAAACTCATTTAAACACATGTATGAGGCTCACTGTATAAATGCCAGTGTTATAATAGAACTAACACCTCCCTCCCTAAACCTGCCCTCTGTATCTCTACGTGTTTACTCTTCACTCAGTACGCAGTATGTTGGTGTCATTGGTATAGTTCTTTATTAACTGGCATCCCTTCTGTGTGGCCTATCTCTCAGTCGTGTGTTCAACAACCTGCTGAAACACGTTGAGCTGATACAGCCGCATTGTCCCATGCTGTCCGCAAAAACATCTTTTGCCACGCTGTGAAAAGATGTTGGTGTTTTTATAATCTCTGCCTTGGGTCATTTAGGGATCTTTTTGTAATCTTCTGCCCTCCTGACTACCGTACTCTTTTCCTCAGTACCCATTCCATACCTATTGTTCTTACCCCTATCTTGTGTATATCAGTAAATACATACTGGTGCTGTTAAACAATAGTTATGTTATGTTATCTAGTAAAGTGTAAGAACTTGAAATACTTAAACACCTACAATACATCGATTGCTGTATATTTGGATGCACCTCTACAATCAGAGTGAATGCCCTTGCATTTTTTGGCAGACATGTTATTTTATGGAGGAGTTGATTAAGATGAGAATGAGAAAGGCAAAGATTCTAAACCATCGTGTCCCTGTGTTGTCCTAACCTTGTATCATTTTGACTTATAGGGTATCTTTGTTACTAGGGTACAGCATGACGGGCCCGCCGCAACCGCTCTGAAGCCTGGAGACAAGATAATGCAGGTAACAACCTCTCACACATCATCAGATGAACCAGAAACAACAACCATGTTTGCCTTTTCCTTCTGAAAACCTTCCCTTTCCCTTCCCAGTCATTTAAACACAAGGCAAAAGTGTTTAGTCAAGCAGATATTGCTTTGTTTTTTTTTATAGCAGAGGCACACATTCAGTATAAGTGCTCCAAATATGTTGGATTGTGGGGATATATCTGGTGCACAGCCCTCTTTAGGTCAATACATTGATTTTCTGAAATTAAAATTATACTTTGGGATTTAGGGCCAAAATAACTGGTACAGTGGAACCTTGGTCTACGAACCCCTCATTATTTGAACTTATGAACTGCATACCGACTAGAAATATGCGTTGGTGTTTACGAACGTTTCATCCATCTGTTGAGGGTTGGCTGATCGATCTCCGGTGCTCGGTCAGTCAGCACATCATTGCTGTCGTTAGCTTAGCTGTTGTGCAAGTGTTTTATTTGAGTACTTTAAAAAAAAAATTCTAGTTTTGCTAACTCAGTATGATTCCAAAGAAAGCAATGGACAAACGATGTGTGGTTTAAAATTTTCAGTAAGTATCCACAGCGTTGTCGAATCCGCTGCATCCCCTATTTTTCCGCTGCACACCAAGAAGATAAACTGGCACATTCTTAATCAGTGTGGCAACCTGGCTGTTGAAGTTAAGGATTTTTGTGATTTCAAACTGCGGGTGCACCACAGAACTAGTGATTGTGTGTGTGTGTGTGTGTGTGTGTGTGTGTGTGTGTGTGTGTGTGTGTGTGTGTGTGTGTGTGTGTGTGTGTGTGTGTGTGTGTGTGTGTGTGTGTGTGTGTGTGTGACAACTGAGGACAGTTCAGTTAGTTGTTTGGGCTTTTTTATTAAATAAAATGTTGATTAATCACCCCTTTGTTATGTTTGTGTAATATACAGTACTGTATATAACACTTTATATTGTGTTCAAAGTGTACAAACACTAAAATACGGACTTTTGTCAAGGCCAGGTGCCATTACTAACTTTTACTTCGTTTTCTTATGGAGAAATTTGCTTCAGTATGCAAACTTTTGTTTTTCGAACCCTGTTCAAGAACCAGTAGAGTTGGTAAATCGAGGTTCCATGGCAAATAACAACCCCAAAGCATTTTACTGCTACCACCAACAGAACCATTTGCTCAGGTGGTAGAGCAGTTCCAGAACATGTTTTGGTTGAATTACATTTTTGGGCAAGACACTTCACTCACCTCACCTCCATTGCAGAATATGAATGGGAATAAATTGCTAAAGAATGCTAAAAGACGTCAGAATTTTCAATTATTTCATTGGTAGACAACAAACTATTTAAACATTCTGAATATTACATAGAATCAAAAAAACAACATGTCCAACACAACATACAGTACATGTACATAAATGAGGAAAGTAGAACTAAGACAGTAAGATGTTGCAATGCAGTTAGCAACGACACCTTAATTAGTGGAGTCACGTCTCTTGTTAATTGTCAAAAATAAAAAAATAAAATGTTTTTCTTCCTGACAGTAGTAAAGTGGTGCAATAAGTGCTTTTGGAAAGGTAACATTAAATTGTCGACATCAAAATGCAGTTTTTCCACAAAGAAATCATAAAATGTCAACTAATGTTTACATGTGTTCTCCAGATGAACCATAAAGTTAAACATGAACAACTATTACGTCTGTTGTCAAGTTTTTATTTTCTTTTAAACTGTTGCCTCTTATGAAAGACTTTCCCATCAGTCATGTGGCTTTACGTTTACTGTGGTCGCCGCTATTAACACTAGGTATTGGCTTAGCAGCACAGACAGTGTCGAACATCTTCCATAAATCTTCACGATGGTGAATTTTTAAAGTGACTCATCGAATTTGTTGCGTTAAATCACTTTTTTTTCCCTCCCGGTGGAATTTGTGCAGAACACGTTTTGCAAACTGCGAGTGAAATGTCTTCTTCTGACACGGTAAAGAAAGCTCACACTGGTGACTGCTGCGCCATGATGATTTTCTCTCTACACAACAGACTGCGCGCGTGGTATCATGAATCACAGCTATAAAACCATATTGTAGTGGAGGGGAGGGGTTGAGAAGTCAGGTGGCAGCATAAACCACAACAGAGAATCCAAGACAAACACAAAGATGATAAGCCTTTATTATTACCGCCTGATATTGGTTGATTTTTCATTATCGGAATTATTAATGTGACTTCATAATTGCCATTATCGGCCCATAATTATCGGCTGCAGATAATACATCCATAGAATAAATGTTTGGTGTGAATTGGTAGCCATGTTTTCGTCAGTATACCTCAGAGCAACTGTGGCTGCAATGTAACTTTCAACCACCAATGTACAACAGTGTAAATGTGTACTTAAAGAATAATGGGCGCTTACTGTAAAGCACTTTCAGTGTCTAATATTTTTTTAATTATTATTTCTATTATTATTTTATGTTTCACTGTGTATGGTTTTCATTTAGTGATATGTTGTCCTGTTCTTGTGCAGGCCTTTTAACAAAATAAAACAATAAAAATAAATGCACACTGCCCCAAATGCATCTGGTCTTCCAACTTTACAACATTTTTAAAACCAAGACGATGGATAAAACAGTAAGCATCTGTTTGTTGTTAAAGCACGAACTTCAAGCCGAATTTTAATATTTGTTGACTGTGCACAAAACCCAGGACTTTAACAAAACCTCTAAATAAACCATTTTTCCCGAAAAGAATGATCAAATGTCAATTTACAAATATGTCAATTACCATGTATATTAGGGTAAATACGAATACAAACATTGTTTGTGTATGTACCCTTTTGACCACAAATGTGCATCAAAGTCAACAACAGAATGTTAGCAGGTAAATATTTTTTCTAGATGGGCCTGTCCAGAATACAGACATGTGAAAATGTGTGGGTCACCTGTAGAGGGCAGTGCATTCAGTGTGTTAATGGCAATATGTATTTACTTCCTGTGAGTATCTGCAGAGATCTCCTTATGCTTTCTTTTAATACCTAAGCAAAACAAATTCTATTAATTTCAACATTTGAATTATTTGAATCTGGTATGTTTTCTATTCACTGATTACTTGTTCACCTAATCGGACTTAACGAATGTCAGCATAAGTAATGCACAAGTTCAACAGTGCTGCCTTTGTTTAACTAAACCAAAGTTGTCAATCTCAGACTTTAAAACTGATATTTTAATATAACCCATAGCAGAGAACAACAAAGTGACATATTAATATGCTCTATAACAGGGGTGTCAAACATATGGCCCGAGGGCCGGATCAGGCCCGCAAACAGGTTTTATCCGGCCCGCAGGATGAGTTTGCTAAGTATAAAAATTAACCTGACATTTTTTAATGAAAGACACAGCTGTTGTAAATGTGTTCACTGGATGTCGCAATAGCAATTCTTTGTATCTTTGTAGAGGATGCTACATATGTACAAAATAAACCACATGATGTTGGTACATCAGTAGAGGAAAATGATCAAACTACATAAATGACATACTGTAATTTGATTTTGATATACATTTTTTCATCTTGATAGATTGAAAATGAACACCAATGAGTTGACTGATGAACATTATCACATCATTTATTCAGAACATATAAATAACGACAAATAAAGTATATATAGTATTACCTGCAACAGGTAATTGTAAAAAAAAACCCAACAACAACATTATGATTTGTACAATTTCAGAATGTGCTTGTTCTATTTTTAAACAAAGAAAACAATCTGACGAGTTCTTTATTTTTAAGTAATCGTGCTGTGATTTTACCAGTCCGGCCCACTTGGGAGTAGATTTTTCTCAATGTGGCCCCCGATCTAAAATGAGTTTGACACCCCTGCTCTATAAGGGGTGTGAAAGTGGTAAATAGCAAGATTTGTTCTCATCAAGTTTAAAAAAAATATATATATATATATATAAAAAATAACAATACCTAGCATACAATCCTCCCTTTCCTGACCCTTCCCTCTCTCTTCCACAATTGTTGAATTCATCTTAAATGTCCTTTTTTTTGTCTTTACCCCTTCTCTTTCAACAGCATGTGTGTAGCTCCTCCACTTTTCTCTCTTTTCCCCAACAGTGATGTGTTACTGAGCTAATGATGGCAGTGAACCTCCATCCTTCCACACAAAAAAAGCACTGCAACGTACATATCTATAGATGCATGCGCACACACATGCTGCTGACTGTGCTGCGTGTTTGCCTTGCAGGCTAATGGACATAATTTTTTACACATGGAGCACGAGACAGCCGTCTCTCTGCTGAAGAGTTTCCAAAGGACGGTGGACTTGGTGGTTCTGAGAGACAGCAGCGCTCCCTAGAAATACCTTTATGACAATAAACAAACATCACTTCTGTGCTAGTCACCATCACTCACCACCCCACCTGTTCTCTGCTGGAGGCTGGTGGAACTGAAAAAAAATGAGCCTCCTTTTTAAAAAAAAAAAAAAAAAAAAAAAAACTTTTTAGGGGAATGCAGACTTTTTTGTGTGTGCCTATTGCTGGATCATAGGCAAATACTCGTGCCAAATGTAACATAGGAAACATATCCGTCTACTGGCGAGGGATCTGATTAACAGCCTAAAGGACCCCAAAGGACTACAGTATACAACTTAAGTTACCACAGGGCTGCTCCAGTTTAATTTTGTGTTTGAGTTGTTATTTAGACATCTAATCTAAATGTATGCAGTCTTTTTTGTTTGGTTGGTTTGGTATCTAGAAATGGAGTATGATGAGCTTTTGTTTTATGACCTTTTCTTGGTATTTGTTTGAATTCCTTTAAACACCTACTTCTATGTTCTTCAATGTCTTTTTGCTTAGAGTACCGTAATCTGATTTACTCCCCCGGTTTGATTTCTATTATAATGTTGTTCTGACATCTGCTTCTAGTGTACAGAAATGAACATTTAAAACAAAACAACAAACTTCTGCCTTGTGTACATACATTGAGCTGCAGCTTTCCAGAGCTGCCCTAGGGGCCTAAACAAGTTATTGTTTTTGAAACCATAAATTCAGTTTTGTCTTGTGAATACACCCTAAACACATTTCTTTTCTATGGGTTGAATAAGCGTTTTTAGTTCAAGCCATCGTCACTACTGTTTACATTGTGTTCAGCAAACTGCCTGCTTACAGCTGTGCTACAAAAAGAGCGAAAGCAATATTGATATTTTGAAGCTGCTGTCTATTGAGCTTTGCAGCCGAGTCTAACGTGTCCTATAGTGCCATCTAATGAGAAACTCATGCTCATGTTTACACGGTCACATAACATACTGTATATGCAATGCTGCCCTCCACACATGTGTAAGGGGATTTTGGAATCCTGATCTTAGACTCTCCCAAACACATATGCACTCTGTAATATTATCCATAATGTTTGTTTACAGCGTTTGTGTTGTATTATAAACACACAGAATGCAATCATTTCACTGTTCATTTTGGACAGAGAGAGTCATGGAGTTGGGACACACTGCAGATATATGGTGAGGATGATGTTCTATATTTGGTCCAAAATGAAGCCTTTCATCCTCCCAAGTGATATTTACACAAGCCCAAAATACCAGAACTTACATTTTTGCAGCCCACATCTGGTCTGGCAGCAGTGCCAGCAAATGAGTAGCCGAAAAAAACCAAGACTCTGTTCTGCTTAAAGACCCAGTATGCAGGATTTCAAGGGATTTATCTGAATAACCATAACAAATTATTCAGTGTTATTGTTGTTTTTGTGACTATTTGATGAGAAGCTCTTTAAAACAGATTACAACTAATTACAAACCCCGTTTCCATATGAGTTGGGAAATTGTGTTAGATGTAAATATAAACGGAATACAATGATTTGCAAATCCTTTTCAACCCATATTCAGCTGAATGCACTACAAAGACAAGATATTTGATGTTCAAACTCGTTTTTTTTTGCAAATAATAATTAATTTAGAATTTCATGGCTGCAACACGTGCCAAAGTAGTTGGGAAAGGGCATGTTCACCACTGTGTTACATGGCCTTTCCTTTTAACAACACTCAGTAAACGTTTGGGAACTGAGGAGACACATTTTTTAAGCTTCTCAGGTGGAATTCTTTCCCATTCTTGCTTGATGTACAGCTTTAGTTGTTCAACAATCCGGGGGTCTCCGTTGTGGTATTTTAGGCTTCATAATGCACCACACATTTTCAATGGGAGACAGATCTGGACTACAGGCAGGCCAGTCTAGTACCCACACTATTTTACTATGAAATAAGCAGGGGCGTCCATGGTAACGTTGCTTGGATGGGAACATATGTTGCTCCAAAACCTGTATGTACCTTTCAGCATTAATGGCGCCTTTACAGATGTGTAAGTTACCCATGCCTTGGGCACTAATACACCCCCATACCATCACAGATGCTGGCTTTTCATCTTTGCGCCTATAACAATCCGGATGGTTCTTTTCCTCTTTGGTCCGGAGGACACTACGTCCACAGTTTCCAAAAACAATTTGAAATGTGGACTCGTCAGACCACAGAACACTTTTCCACTTTGTATCAGTCCATCTTAGATGAGCTCAGGCCCAGCGAAGCCGACGGCGTTTCTGGGTGTTGTTGATGAACGGTTTTCGCCTTGCATTGGACAGTTTTAACTTGCACTTACAGATGTAGCGACCAACTGTAGTTACTGACAGTGGGTTTCTGAAGTGTTCCTGAGCCCATGTGGTGATATCCTTTACACACTGATGTCGCTTGTTGATGCAGTACCGCCTGAGGGATCGAAGGTCACGGGCTTAGCTGCTTATGTGCAGTGATTTCTCCATATTCTCTGAACCCTTTGATGATATTACGGACCGTAGATGGTGAAATCCCTAAATTCCTTGCAATAGCTGGTTGAGAAAAGTTTTTCTTAAACTGTTCAACAATTTGCTCACGCATTTGTTGACAAAGTGGTGACCCTCGCCCCATCCTTGTTTGTGAAAGACAGAGCATTTCATGGAATCTACTTTTATACCCAATCATGGCACCCACCTGTTCCCAATTAGCCTGCACACCTGTGGGATGTTCTAAATAAGTGTTTGATGAGCATCCCTCAACTTTATCAGTATTTATTGCCACCTTTCCCAACTTCTTTGTCACGTGTTGCTGGCATCAAATTATAAAGTTAATGATTATTTGCAAAAAAAAAAATGTTTATCAGTTTGAACATCAAATATGTTGTCTTGTAGCATATTCAACTGAATATGGGTTGAAAAGGATTTGCAAATCATTGTATTCCGTTTATATTTACATCAAACACAATTTCCCAACTCATTTGGAAACGGGGTTTGTACATACTGTAAGTGAATATTCTCATTTATCCAGGTAGTTGTACTCTGAGGGCATTGAATGTATTGCAATTGGACTGTTCATGTTTTCTCAGATGACATCTTGGCTGAGAGGATGGTGCAGGGTCCAAGTATTTAACCTCTAAGGTGGAGGCCCCCATAAACAAAACCATCACCTTAAAAGAGTGAAACCATTCTTTGTTGGGAAGGGAGGAATACATACTTGGATCCTGCACCATCCCCTCAGACTAGAACTGCCGTATCCAATCTTTGATTATGAAATGACAGAGCCTGCTCTAATGAGAGCTGAAACGTCTTCTTAAACAATCTAAACCAGGGGTGTCAAACGCATTGTAGTTCGGGGGCCACATGGAGAAAAATCTATTCCCAAGTGGGCCGGACTGGTAAAATTACGGCACGATAACTTAAAAATAAAGACAACTTCAGATTGTTTTCTTTGTTTAAAAATAAAACAAGCACATTCTGAAATTGTACAAATCATAATGTTGTTGTTGTTGTTTTTACACTTACATGTTGCGGTTAATAGTTTTCTCTCTTTATCGTTATTTATATTTTCTGAAGAAATTATGTGATAATGTTCATCAGTCAACTCATTGGTTGTAATTTTCAATATATCAAGATATCTGATCTAAACACTCCAGTTGCGATTGGTTCAATGTCCCGAGTGAGTGTTAAATACACATTTGATGGTCATATAAATGCATCAACTGCATAGCACACATTTCATGCATGTCAAGACATTGTTGTCTATGAATTGCATCAAGTCAGGCCCCACACACCCCACCGCAAAATGTGTCAATGATGTTTCACCAAATTGTACAGTTAAAATTAATTGGCTGTGACCACAGCTTCCAACTCAAGCTAATTTAAAATCTAAAAATGTGAAAGGTATTATGATGCGAAGAAAGAAAAGGTTTGATAATATAATTATTTTACTACGTTTCAGGTAATTATTTCTAAATATATTGCTATACCTTGCGTTGCTCAAAGGTTGTGATATTTTATAATGACTCTTATAATATTGTGATAGATGAAGGTACGCACAGTTTGACTTGGGAACCTAAACATGTACCATCTAAAACTGTACAAAATGTATTTCTATTGTAATTGTAATTTGTGTTATACAAATATATTATAAATATATATATATACATATATATATATGTATATGGTTATAAAGAAAATCATTTTTTTATGTGATAAGCTACCATAAGAGCTGAGACAGTTTCACTGTACAATAGCTGTGAAAGAACTTCGATTTCAAACGACTCCTACTAATTGTGAATGTACCCATGCTTTCTGCAGTATACACTTACTCAACTTGAATGCTGCTTCTTCTGTTGTGTGACAAAGTACTTTTACCTCCAATGAGAGACGCGCTCTTCAAGTTGGACAATTTTCAGTGACAGTTTACAGCACTATTTTGTTTTGTTTATTTATGTATTTATTTATTTGCAAATGCAAGTTAAAATCCTTCCAGTTTTAATTTTGAATATTTATGAAAAGAAATGTAACTGCCGAAGTATATATAATATATATCATGTGTTTAGAATGCATTTTGCAGATGCTGTCTGTACATACTATTTAAGATACAGTTTTTACCAAAAAAAATAAATATATGTATAAAATTTAAAAAATGCTGTGCAGCAATTATACGGAAGCCATTTTCGGCTTTGGGACTTACAATTTTTTCAGTATATAAGAAGTGTTTTGAATAATGTATTAAAGTCTCTATTGTACAAATAATAAAAATGTCACTATTGGTAATCAAAGGGTTTTTTTTGTTGTTGTTTTTTACTGTGTGGTAAGTCGTTATACTTTACCTTTGCTGGTCAATTATGTCCATCCATATTTTCGATATCCTGTTCCATTCTGGGCTGGTCGTCAGTCACTCACAGGGCACCTGAAAGGAAACCACCATTGACACTCACAAATGTAGTCAATAAAGGTGCAGGAAATCTTTAGGCACCACATGATTTGATCCGATTCCGATTCTTGAGGTGAGTATTTGATTCAGAATCGATTCTCAATTCAACACGGATTAAACACTCAGTGGCCTAGTGGTTAGAATGTCCGCCCTGAGGTCGGTAGGTTGTTCAAACCCCAGCCGAGTCTTACCAAAGACTATAAAAAATGGGACCCATTGCCTCCCTGCTTGGCACTCAGCATCAAGGGTTGTAATTGGGGGTTAAATCACCAAAAATGATTCCCGGGCTCGGCACTGCTGCTGCCCACTGCTCCCCTCACGTCCCAGGGGGTGATCAAGGGGATGGGTCAAATGCAGAGGACAAATTCTCCTACACCTTGTGTGTGTGTGACAATCATTGGTACTTTAACTTTAACATTCTAGTAATATATACTTTGGTATATAAATTATAACAAAACATTTTCAAAACATGTTACAGGCTACAAAAGCTCCTATTGTTTACTATTGGTTGAGGGCGGCATAGCTTGGTTGGTAGAGTGGCCGTGGTAGCAACTTGAGGGTTCCAGGTTCAATTCCCGCTTCCGCCATCCCGCTTCCGTTGTGTCCTTGGGCAAGACACTTTACCCACCTGCTTCCAGTGCCACCCACACTTGTTTAAATGTAACTTAGACATTGGGTTTCACTATGTAAAGCGCTTTGAGTCACTAGAGAAAAGCACTGTATAGTTATAATTCACTTCACTGATGTACGACCTATAGGTCGCGCCATGTTGGCCCTTAAAAAACGTAATTTTTAAAATGTTATTGACAAAAATTACACAGAATGTTAATCTAAAAAAAAAAAACAATCCCAGCTTTACAATACTTGGGTGAGAAATTTACTAAGCAATTGAGAAGACAATACTTAAATACAATAATAAAAAAAAGGAAACAACAAAAATGTATAAAAACAACAGTATTATTAACAGTGTTGGGTTAGTTACTGAAAACCAGTAACTAGTTACAGTTACTAGTTACTTTATTTCAAAAGTAACTCAGTTACTAACTCAGTTACTTACACCAAAAAGTAATGCGTTACTGTGAAAAGTAACTATTTAGTTACTTTTTTTTTTTTTTAAAGCTCCCATTAATGCTCTTTTAGCCTTCATTTCAGTACTGTTATTGCACTGGAGAATAATACAATCTGTTGATCAACTTGACATGCATTTTTATTTTCCTTTTAACATAATTAATGAAAAACAGTGCAACATAAAAAGGCATTCCTCCTTTCTTTAAACTTGGACCAATGACCATTAATAAAAAACAAGTTAAAGTGCAACATAAGAAGGCACATCATCTTCCTTGAAACATAGGTAGTGAAATAAAGCCTGACATCTGGAGTGATGCTGCTGTCTTCCACACTTGGAGCCATGGATTGTAGAATCCTTGTTTTCAGTGGCAGGATCATTGACACAGATGGTGAAGTTTCAGTGCTCAGTAGAGATGTGACACTTTTGAGGGGTTTAAGCACCTGGAGGACCTCCTCTGCCACTCTCACATCATCATCAGACAGGGTGACACTTGTCTTCAGGGTGTTGTGGGTCAATGCAGAGTATATAGCTGCCGTTGGGACATCATGTATGAGCTTATGAGTAGGCAGCTTTAGCATTTCTTTCTTTGTCTTAAGCACAAGTAGGAAACCTCCTTCCTGATCCTCCCAAGGAGGCGCTCCATCCTATTGACTGAGATTCCCTTCTGTGATGCCAAATTCACTACATGTGCAAAGCACCTATCTGTGGTCCCAGGCCTGCCTCATTCACTGTAATTATTTGATTTTTGGCATTATCACGTGTGACTGGGATATCTTTATCTTCCATTCCTCCACTGCTTGTGTCAGTACCTGCGCAAGGTGACTCTCGTAGAGGGGGCGTGTCTTCTCATCTCCCAGTCTGCTGTGATGAAGTGAGCGCTTATAGTTCCGCTGGACGTCCACCCGTCTGTCATGAGCGCAACAGATGATGCTCGGGATAGTTCATCCACAACTTTTTTCTTCTCCTGCTCATAAAGATCTGGCACAATCTTATCGCTGAAGTGGGTGCACAAAGGGATGTCGTAACGTGGCTCAAGCACGCTCAGCATGTGTTTAAAACCCTCGTTTTGCACAACCGAGTCTGCACCTATAAACACACCGATTCAATGGCGTGGGGCGTTCAAGCTCCTCCGTTACACCAATCGCCATGACCACGCTGTGTGTGGACTGAACGTGCCAACAACTTTTTTTTTGTTTGTTTCATATATCAAACCGCGGATCACGTGTGTGCCTCCCCTCCCCACACCCACACCCAGACACACACATAGGCCGCGCCTCTTTTCTTCTCTCCGGCTTGTGACAGAGGAAGATTCAGAAGAACGACACCGCAGCGCTTCTGTTTCTAGCCGATACTACATCAAAAGTAGCGTAAAATAACGCAGTAACGCATCATGTAGTAATGGTAACTGAGTTACTGAATATAAAAAATAACGCGTTAGATTACTAGTTACCACCGAAACTAACGGCGTTACAGTAACGCGTTACAAAGTAACGCGTTAGTCCCAACACTGATTATTAATAGTAATAATGTCAATAATAGTTGTTTGATGTTTTAATCCTTACATTTGCACAAAGAAAATATTTACAAAAAATATATGTATAATTATTTTTTAATTGATTCTCAAAAAATATTAATCCATTTAGAATCAAAATGAATAAAATATGTGATTTGGATGTTAAATGCCCTGAAAATGATATGGCAGTTCAAACATTAGATGGTAGATGATGCTAAAGAATTCAGAACAATTACTGCAGGCTATTCTAAATGGGTAATATACCTTTTCCAAATATGCATCATGGAGAAAATTCAACTTAAAGTACTGGTCGTCAAAGAAGTCAAAGTACTAGAGAAATATTAAAGTATCTTTTAGACTACAAGTGAAAATCCAAACAATGCAGTCTGATGCAACAATATATACCAAGTTCAATTGTATCAAGCAATGACCACCATTTATAAACTATTTGTGAATCTCTATCCAGCCTTCTTTGATGAACTACATGTTTGTATTTATTGCTTTTACTCCAATATTTAATACATCAATCTTTAATATTTTTACTTATAGTAACTTTTTAACATTTTCTATTTAAAGTATTAGTTATGTTTGTAGTTTTATCTTTATTTTTAACCTATTTTATTTTCTCAGTTTCCTTTATCACTGCATGCACAAGCTATATTCAGAGGGTTTTTTTTTTTTTTTTTAAATCTTTGTACCCCTAATTTATGATGTTCCCTAATGTAACTTCAATTATACAGCATGTAGATACACAACGACCATGCCCATATATTATTTTAATATAAGGAAACATAAAGAGAAGTATTAAGTGTTTTTTCCTTGATGGATTGACGTTATTTGCTCTCATCTCAACAGATGCTTCTTTGTTGGTTTCCTGCATCCCATTAATGTAAAAGCCTCATCTTTCTTTTTTCATTCATGATCTGAGCTAGCTGTGCTTTGTATCAGATGACAGTTTTCAGGGACGCTCACTGGAGTCTTACTGCTTTGTGTGTATACTTGTTTTTTACATAACTGCTGTTAAATATTTAGGCTTTACACTACCTTATCGAGGATGGTCTTTTTTATTTTATTTTATTTTTTATTTGATGTTGCGTGATCTCAGTTCTATTGAGGTCTTCTAAGATTTACAAAAATATCATGTGATATGCTAATGTCTAGCATGACCAAGGTCACTTTAATGCACGGGTTTACCTGGGCTGAAGCCCAGGGGCTCCACCCGATCCAATCTAATCCAATCCAATCTTTCTCCATGCTCTCCAGAGTGCTGCACTTAAAAAATAAACAATAAAAAGTAATCAAATTACAAGCATTGAAACAAGTAAAAAAAATAAAATAAATAATAATAATAATAGAATACAATAAACCCAATCATGGGCTCCCGGGTTTCATTGATTGGTGTTCATAGCTGTCAATCACAAACAGCTCAGGCTAGTCTGGCGATTGTGTTCTCTCTTCCTCTCTCTCCACTGCGTTGTTTTTTCCTGCTGCTCTTAGCGGGGCTCGAACCCACATCGCTAGTGTGAAAGACCATTGTACTACCAATGAGCTAAAATACAGGCAGTGTCTGGGACAGCCAGCACTGTAGTCAAAGTTGACTGGCTTCTATCACGCCTGCAAAGACGTGAATGAGCTTGTTACGGCGGAGATGTATTAATGAAAGAAATGGGTGATATTGTTGCATTGTTGCTGTTCTGTTGAGTGGAATCATGATTGGGGGAGGAGAGTTGTTGAGCCCCAGGGCCCCCATTTAGGTTAAGTCAGACCTGCGCGTGACAACACACTTAATAACAGTTTGACAAACAAATATGTCATTCGAGAAGTCGAGAATATCTGGTCTGTTTATAAGTTGTACGAATATCTGGGCGTATGTTTGGTAAAGGTATGCATTACTAAACTATGTTCATCCCTATTCTCTGACATCTCTTTGTGGGAACCAACAATCAACAATAGACACACACACTCACTGAAAATTGTGTCCTTTGTTCCATTTTCTCTGTCTCTTCATGAACAAAATGTTACTTTTGTGTCCTCACTGGCCATCCCACTTTTAACAATCCTGCATAAATTTGTCTACACACAAATGCACAGTATATGTGTGTAGTGTAAACTCCCAAATCCCACAAAAGCAGTCAATATGCTCATGTGACCTGATCAATGACAATAACAGTGCCTATGCCCATGACCTGCATTCAGTTGATCTGTGTGTGTGCTAGTGTGTATTCCTACAGTCACTTCAGTGTTCACAACCAGACAGTGACAGAGTAGCCTATATTGTGTACAACACGGCGCACAGATGTGTGACCTACAGTAACTTGGCATGTGTTAACTGACAAATGACGACCCTTACTGTTTTCACATAAAGTCAAGCGTGTCAGAGACACAGTTGGGACGGAAATAAGTATAACTTCGTATGAAAACCTCCTCACTATAGACACTGACCCGTAGATATATTCCCTGGTTTGGCACAATGACTGGAAGTAGAAGGAACACTTAGATCAGGGGTGTCAAACTCATTTTAGCTCAGGGGCCGCATGGAGGAAAATCTGTGCACACGCGGGCCGAACTATTAAAATCATGGCATTAAAACTAAAAAATATTTGTATTTGACTTTACTAAATGTATTTATATTATCATTTGGTGCAGCCGGGCCGGAGCAGGAGGGGATAGAAAGAGAGAAAAAAAAGAAGACAGAGGGGGAAATTGTGGGGACAAGAGGGGGATAAGACAGATAGACAAAAACAACAACAGTAAACACAACAACAACATTAGAGCAACATCAGCAAATACGACATGTACAAATATGATGGTAAAAGTGATAGCAAATAAGCAGTTAGCGAAAATAAAAAAATAATACAGAAATGACAATGAGCATTATTACACTACAAATGGATCAATACAAATACCAATAGAAATAGCGCTATTGATAATGAACAATACCAATAATTTACCTCTATTATCAACAAAACAGTTGTTCAAATGCAACAATACATATACGTAATGATAACTTGAGATACGAAAGAATGCATAAAAATGTAGGGGAAGATAGAGACGCAACCTACATTAACCTTGTAGATTGTTATAGTAACAATAGGTTAAGCTTTGTCAGTGTGCCATGTGTTATACCCAGTTTACCCTAGGGCAACATCGTTAATATATGTTTGATGAAACGTGATTATGTGCATGAGTGTATGTATGCATATGTACTTGTATATGTACAGAATGTGTATATGTGTTTGTACAGTGAATGTATATGTACAGTATGTGTATATGTATGTCCATACAGTGAATGTATATGTACAGAATGTGTATATGAGTTTGTACAGTGAGTGTATATGTACAGTATGTGTATATGTATGTTTGTCAAATACAAATAAGGCAACAAGAGAAGTATCCTACACTTCTCTTTTGTAAAGTAAATCTGAACAGCCGATATGGGCATCTACATCAACTATATGATTTGCCTGAGAAGCTGGACAGGACAAAATAAAAAAAATAAAAATAAAATAAAAATAAAAATAAAGACAACTTCAGATTGTTTTCTTTGTCTAACTTTGGCCATAAATAGAACAAACACATTCTGAAAATGTTACAATAAAAATATAGAAAAAAATACCGGAAGTGGTAAAGTTTAGATCCATGAAGGAAAGAAGAAAGTGAATGAATGTTTATAAGTGAATAAATATACATACATATGCATAAAACATTTTTTTTTTTCGTATTATTTTTTTTTTTATGAATTAAGTAACGTTTATGACAACCTTTTTCCAAAACACAATATAGAATGTGAGATATAACAACAGTGTATGCATACATTTATCATTTGTTTTCAAAAACTGTTAGAAAAAAGTGCGACCCAAAAGATTCACTGTGGGACCACATTTGTATGACTTGATGGGGTCCCTGGGACCCCATTTTGAATATTCCTAGCGCCAACACTGATGGAGTATTGGTGCATGCAAAACAGCAGCAGGCGGCTGTGGCCTGCGGGCCGGTTCTAATACTAATCAAATATCATCCTGGGGGCCATAGATAACTCATTTGCAGGCCGGATCTGGCCCGCGGGCCTTGACTTTGACACCACTGGCTTAGATCATTCTTAACGGTGGAGTCATATTCAAACCTAAATACATACTTTTTAAAGAAATGGAAGGTGTTGCAACCAACACTAACCTCAGCCTTGAAAGGGAAGTAAAGCAGTGGCGAGAGGTGTTTTAGAGACTTTTTTATCAGTTCTGAATGCACAAAGTAGTAGTGATTAATCGATTAATTTGATTTAAAAAAAATAAAAGCTTCAATTTATATTATGTTGCTTGGATTACATTTAACGAGTGTAACTAATACAAATTGATAAAATTCGTAACAAAATTTATATACGAAGACATAGTTTTTGCTTATGGATGCACAGTGTGTATGGGTAGCCATGATTCTATTAGGCATACATGTTAAACATTTAATTTCAATGATGACGATGTGCATTTATTAAAAAAAAGAATGAAGGTTATGGCGAGCAGAAAAATACTTGTTTATTTGACCCTCTGGGGGAGTTCAATTTCAATTATTTTCAAAGCCAAACAGGACATTAAAGTCCTTAAGTTTTTGAAGGGTGTACAAATATATTTTTCAATTTTCTCAAACTTGAGTCCTAAATAAAAATATATCAAACATATAATGTTTTTCTTTTTTTTTTTAGTTTTGACCTTTTTGTAGCCCTTTTGATCAGATAATGCCACAAGTGAGTAACTCATGTTATGCAAATGTATACTAATTGACAACTGTGATATCATTGGATCAAAATACCTTCAAAGGGTTTGAATAATAACATTTAAAAAACATGACATTGTTAGTGTTTTTGTCTAGGGCTGAAATTGATTGAGCAATTTGAGCAAAGGAAGTAAAGAAAATAAAATCTAAAATCTTTTTATTATTTCTTTTTTAATGATAATTAATTACTTTTATGTCCTGTTTGGGGTATGGTTGAATAACTGTCGTACACCAGCAAGAGAATTGGACATTGAAATGTTAAAATTCAACATGTACAATGGAGTAACACAACATATTGTGTTACTCCATACAACACTAATGTACCGAAAAGACAAAATGTCAGCCTTTGTTCTGAGGGTTACACTTTTCCCCCTAAAATAACACAGTATTTTATCTGATTAATGCAACAAACTAATTGATGGATAGCTCCATTTGTAAAGCAATTGATAGCTGCAGCCCTACAAAGTAGACATAATATAGCCCTGTGGCACATTTGAAAATGCAAAAATACAGATACTGCCATTACCAATACCTTCAGAAATACTTTTTACCAAACTTCTAAATGAACACTCATGGTCTGACTGAAAATAGTAGGCTACAACCACGGGTGTGGTTTAAATGACGTGCTTGTGAACTTGTAAACAAGGCAGCTCTGAAGAGACTGGAGTGGATGCTGTTTGATTTCTTAGTGTGCCTCTAACGCACGTTGCTGGGCCAGCGTCTCAGTGGTGTGACTCCAGGGGTGGACTGGTCATTGTGATCACTGATCACCAGGAGTTTTCCTGTTTGACCTCTGATTTAGCTTGTAACAACAAAAAATATTCACTACATATGTAGCAGCAGTTTTCCAGATTTTACCAGTATAGTAATCAAGTGATTGATTGTTGCAACCGTCTAAAAATAAGCAACTAATTAGTCATTTCAACCAGCCACTTTTCCACAATAAAACATCTCAGAGCCTCGCCCCTTTGTTGTGAAAAGTGCAGGGTTGCAAAGCCGCAGACCATATCCATGACTGTTTCAGCAAAGCCGGTATTATCCTTTTAAAGTTATTATTATAGTGTGTAAATAAACAGAGAGACCAGCGACACGCCAAACAAACGTTCTCAAATGTATTCTCATGTACTCAAACCGTCAGACATAACAACTCGGATATCTTTGGGACACTTGAACGTGGTCGACTTGAAAAAAACTACAGTGGTCTTAAAGGGCCAAAAAGCTAATAAGGCATTTCAGCTGTCATACTAACCTAATAATAATTTCGCCACACCTAGTGTGTGTGTGACAATCATTGGTACTTTAACTTTAACTTTAACCTGATAAACAGCACCAGGAGTGAATAACAATGTATGATGTTGACTAAATTGTTTAGTGTGCAATGTGGAAGTCCATTAATCTGATAACACCAAAGTCAGATGGTCCCAATATGTTAAATTGCGGTGAACATTCACATTAATCCACAGATTGCCGTCTGCTATGGTTGCCCTCATTCAATTGTTGATGTACTTGTCATGTAACATACGTCCACAAGATCTATGCTATTGCTGTTTTTGTTTTTTTACTGTAGGTGTGCTATTGTTGCTGTGTAGACATTTGTGTTTATCCAATCAGTCTGTCTAAACTGCAGTTGCCTTGGCAGACATGCGATTCATACTACTCGTATCTCAAATCACTGTTCCCTATTGAAAATAAATGAAATTCTAATATTCTGTTCTGGGCCCCACAAATAACAGCACAATTGTAACATTATATGCTTTTTTAATTAAGAAAAAACTTTGTATAAAAACAATACAATAGAATGTTCTACCAGCAACTACAGTAGTTCTAGTAAGAACAGTGGTAACTCAACTTACGCGTATTTTGAGATACAAGCTGCCTGTGAGCTTTTTGTTATGCTTTAAATTGCGAGTATACATTTGAGTTGCAAGCTTTTTGTCTCAATACTTTGATGGATAAATATCTGTTGTTAAAATGTATTTTACTACCCTTGGTTGGCATTATTGACTCATTCAGTGTGGTGCTGATATTGTAAAAAGTGATATGCTTGTACTGCTTCGCCATGTTGGTACACCTTGGTTATGTTTTTTCATGACTTATTTCTTTCATTCACTGAATATCATCCGCTTCTTCTTCTCAGTACTGTCCTTTACACTCCCTATCTGCATTCGTATGATTGAAAAAAACCAAGTTATGTGTTCCTAGCTACTAGCTAATGCTAGAAAGTGAGATAGATTTGAGATGTTTAGGTTGGAACTTATGAGGTTCACTGTAACATTCGCTACGGCAACTAACAGTAGGGGCCGTACACCAAATTTTTACTCGCAACCTAATTTATAACAATTAGCTGAGAGACCACTCATATCCCAAAAATCATGTGAGTGGGGCATTTTGTAACCTGAGGTACCACTCTACATGCTCACACACATGCACAACATAATTAAGCCCGAGAATGAATACGCTCCACACTCCTCGCAAGTTCTTAACGATAATCTACACAATCCAAAATATAAATAAAATGTAAAGACTCAGAACAATCCAAAGGTTCAACTCAAAACAGCTCACCCGCTATTGCCCTTGTGTAATTTGATTTTTGTTATCCCGTACATATCTTAGAACGTATTGACAACATCTGCCTTGCACAAAATAAATAACCGACTGAGTTGAAAGAAGACCAGATATATTCCACAAAGTAAGCAAAATTGCATAAATACAGCAGCCTAGAATTTTAGGTGCGAAGCATAAGACTAAGTCCAGCACGTTCCCCTGCAAAGACATTCACTTGATTGCAACTAATTTTGCTCAGGCTTGTTAGTTGCTAGTTGGTCAAGGTGTGTCCCAAATGTACTGATTATTCTTAAGTCAATTCCACTTACAAGGTTAAAGTTTGGGGTTTAGTAACAATGCCAACATTGGGCTTTGTTACGATCTAGAGTGGCATTATTGAACCCAGTATGCAGAGACAGCTACGGAGTGTACATAAAGCCTTTGGGGAAATTATGGAATCACCAGTCTTGGAGGATGTTCCTTCAGATGTATGAAAATTATGGAATCACTCAATTCTAAAGAGAATTATGAAATCATTTAAAACAAATAAACCAAAAAAACACAACACTTCACAATTTATTTGTTGCACCGCCTCTGGCTTTTATAACAGCTTGCAGATTCTGAGGTATGGACTTACCATATTGTCTTGGACCATTTTCTTCAATTTCCACCACATATTTTCAATTAGATTGAGATCCAGACTATTTGCAGGCCATGACATTGACCTTATGTATCTTTATTTTTGGAACATTTTCAGTTTCAGCTGTATGGCAAAAAGCATTACAATTTTGTCCAAAATATCAACGTAAACGTGAGCATTTATTGAAGATGTAATGACAGCTATCTCTCCAATCCCATTACCTGACATGCAGCTCAATACCATCAATGACTGTGGACATGTGCAAGTTTTCTTCAGGCAGTCGTCTTCATAAATCTCATTGAAACTGCACCAAACAAAAGTCCCAGCATCATCAAGCTCAATGCAGATTAAAAAAATCATCACTGAATATGACTTGACTAATCATCAACAGTACACGATTGTTTTTCCTTAGCCCATTGTGGGGGAGGGTAACTTAGTTTTTTTCGGCTTTGGTTTAGCTTTTCTGTGTTTCAATCCCATTTCCTTTAGGCGGCTTCTTAAAATTCGGTCACAGACGCTGACTATAGTTTTCACCCATTTGTTTTGCTGTGCATTTTCTGTTTTCAAGACATATTGCTTTAAGTTTTCTGTCTTGACACTTTAATGTTTTCCTTGGTCTCCCAGTATGCGTGCCTTTTACAACCTTCTCTTTTTGTATGAATTTGGTCCAGATTAGTGATGTGCGATACCACTGATTTTCTTTCGTACTGAGTAAAATTTGGGTTTGTATCGGCGATATCAATGTGATACCTATACTCTGTGCACATATACTGTACCTAATGTGTCTGGTTCTGTCTGTTTGAAATTGTCATTACTGCCACAAGTGCTGGGAACGTGTATTACAACTGAGTACCAATGCAGCCCATATGGACCACTGCTAAGAAACAGATATTTTTTGGCGGCTCTCTAGGAGTCCCTATAGTTAAGAAACACTTACTACATTTCCATGCACTTAAATGAGTCTGATTCCTCAAATAGTTCCGTTTTTTGTATTTTCACACTTACATGTGAAGTCTAAGTGTCCGCACACTCTCAAATGCGACTATTGGTCATGTGCCATGTGCTTCCCGTACACTGGGGGGCGCTTATTTCATTTTAGCATGGATAACTGAATTACTTTTCCGGTTGACCTACGACGTCACACTAGGATTTGCGGATCCTTACAACTTATTTTAACTGATGTCCGCTGTAATATTGGCAGAGATAACTAATATTATGTCTTTAATGGCTATTCCTATTGTTAAATAGCAGACAGCATCAATAAATTATCTTAGATTGCACTACGGACATGACGTTCCTGCCAAGAATGTATCGGGTCGGATGCAAAGAAAGGCGGCGCAAAATATTTTTTCAGAAGGAAACAAACCTTTTGAATGTCTCAAAGATCATTTATAAAAGGCTCTGTGGATTGATGGAAGGAGTTTTTAATCCAAAGGAAAAGACTATTCGTGCCCCGAGTGATATCCAGAGGAAGATTACTATTGTTCTGGACTATCTTGCTTGTTGTGCGGAAATTTAATCAGTTGGCTTGCACAAATGCAGCATGTTTGTGTACGCTTTATTATTTGCCTTATTATTTCACATGCCTTATTATCTCTCATCTCATTCGTATTTTGTTCGGTAGTCCAAATTAAGGTGGCATTATACATTTCCTTAGCTACCTTCCTAAATGAATATGTTCTTTTTTCTACCAATGATACATTTCAAAATGTTCTGTTCTTTAAATTTGTAAAGCAAATAAGCATTGTCTTCTTCATTACAATTGTTGTTTTTATTGAATGGTATCTGCTTCCGGGTTGTATTCCGCGCGTTGTGACTGGCGCATGCACCTCCAGTCTCTGGTTGCACACACCTCCTTGAGAGATCTGGTTTCCAATCGCATAATCCAGGTGAGTTAGTCTGACTTTTCAAAAACGATCGGATTAAGGTGCTTCCATTGGTTGTAGGAGTCTTATTGAAAGCCAAATAGGACTCATTTAGTGCATGGACACGTACCGACTGATTTGGACAAGATCTCAATGACTTAGTTACTTTACGCTGTGATCCTGATAATGATACACATTATCTCAAATAACTAAAATCTCGATATTTTGATTTGAGAATCGATATTTAAGCATAAAGAATTGATATCAGCGGTACTGCTATTTCAGTATCGAGCTGCACATCACTAGTCCAGATTTTGCGCGGTCTGGCTGGACCTTGTTAAGCGACTACATTTTCAGTATAGTAATTCGGGCGTTACTGATGGAACGGATTGGATTGGATAATAAGCACTGTGGAAGGGTCTTCAAATTACTTATAATTAGTGTTGTCCCGATACCAATATTTTGGTACCGGTACTAAAATTATTTTGATACTTTCCGGTACTTTTCGATACTTTTCTAAATAAAGGGGACCAAAAAAAATTGCAATATTGGCTTTATTTTAACAAACAATCTTAGAGTACATTAAACATATGTTTCTTATTGCAAGTTTGTTCTTAAATAAAATAGTGAACATACTAGACAACTTGTCTTTTATTAGTAAGTAAGCAAACAAAGGCTCCTAATTAGTCTGCTAATGTATGCAGTAACAAATTGTGCCATTTATCATTCTATTATTTTGTCAAAATTATTAAGGACAAGTAGTAAAAAAAATAATTATTCATCTACTCGTTCATTTACTGTTAATATCTACCTATTTTATTTAGCCTTTATTTAACCAGGTAAAAAAAAATCCCATTGAGATCAAAGATCTCTTTTTCAAGGGAGACCTTGCCAAGAGGGCAGCAGCAAGGTTACATTAAAAATAGTAAACAACACATAAAACATCACATTTACAACATTAAAACTTGCTCACATGACACATGTGCATACAGACAAGGTAGACTGCAGTCCTTTCACAGAAGCTTTAAACTCATTTAATGTAACAAGGGTTTGAAGTTTAATATTCGATTGTAGGTTATTCCAATCCATCGGAACCTACCTACTTTTTCTTTTAACATGTTCTATCTACACTTCTGTTAAAATGTATTAGTCACTTATTCTTCTGTTGTTTGATACTTTTCATTAGTTTTGGATGATACCACAATTTTGGGTATCAATCCGATACCAAGTCAAATTCAAAGTCCTCATGTGTCCAGGGACATATTTCCTGAGTTCATAAACATAATGTAAATATAAAAAAAAAACGAAAGAAGATGTTGTGATGCCTAAAAATATCGACGTAATCATAGTAGTATCGACTAGATACGCTCTTGTTCTTGGTATCATTACAGTGGATGGCAGGTGTGGATCCACCAATGGCGTTTGTTTACATTTTGACGCCGTGAAGCATGTTTAGCTATTCCTCGTCCTGCAGGGATGATACTTGTAAGAAACGTACTTTATTTGTCGCCATGAAGGCGAGGATTAGTGATTTAGAAGTACTTTTCAGAGGCGGTATAGTACGAATATGATTCATTAGTATCACGGTACTATACTAATACCGGTATACCGTACAACCCTACTTATAATCATAGTGAAAATGTTATTATTTATTTAAAGTCATATTTTTGTTAAAAAAAATTTTTTACACCAAATGATTTAGGGGGGCTTAAGTATACATTAGAGGGGCTTCTTCAGCCCCCCTAAAGAGGCCTAACGAGCTGTCAGTGACTGAACAACGAACAGGTGAGAAAGCCAGCTGGAAAATAGTAGAAAAAGAGGAAAACAGGAAATGGAAAGCAAAGTAAGAGCGCTGGACAGGAAATGAAACAAAAATACAGGAACATAACAAAACAAACTCCTGTCATGACTAAATTAACACAAGAAACATACATTTTCACTCATCTGTATAAGGTTCAAGAGTGAGGTTCATGAGTAGGTTTGCCCCATGAAGTATCCCGAATTTCTTACACGACGGATCTTTTGTGAATTCTGACATTACATCACATATGCTCAAACGTTTGAGCATATGTGATGTAATGTCAGAATTCACCCGCCATCCAAGTTTAATAAATAATCGGTGCACTGATTATATTGTATAATCCTGTCAGTCAAACTACATTGAAAATTAACCTTGGCAAAAGAAACCATAGTTACATCACATATACGCTATCTAGACTAGAGTAGACTGAGGGACAAGCATTGGATAGTGCAGCTTTAATCCTCTCAAAACAATGCTCGATTCCGTGCCAATACAACTGAACTCATTCAGTTATGGGATGCATGGGTTGCAGCAGGTGAGTCTGTAATATTGAATTTGAATTATTAGTGTTTGACTCAACATTTACAACGACCCCAAAAGGGACAAGCGGTAGAAAATGGATGGATGGAAGGTGTGGATTTTACTCCCCGTAAACCAAATCTATACGGGATTGATTGGGCGTGGATCCCAGACCCTTTCATCCACTGACACAATATGGCTGTTTAGCATAACAATGCTGTCAAGCTGCTTATGACTGGCTCAGAAAGCAGCTTTAACAGTATTTTGATACTTGTTTAAAAGGCGTGTGCTCAGAGGCGTGTTTTTAATAAGTGTGTCCTTGGAACCGGTCCGACAACGTTTTAAGTCACCTGAGAGAAGACGAGACGAAAGTTAACTGCATATGAGCTCAAAGTCCTTACCGCTTGTCTTTCCCCCCGCTCCGACGGGGGTGTAGTACGTTTTGCCTCGTTAATGAACTTTTTTACTCATTTTTTGCCGTGTGGAAAAGCCAGGCTGGTGTTTTGTGTGCGTCGGTTGGCCCCGTTTGGAGGCGACAGACAGTCCCGGGACAGCTCGCTGACATTTGGAACAACACTGACAGTCATCGACTCAAGCCTCGGGGAGCTGCGCCATGCCTGTGCGACAGAAAGGTACACTATCTTGTTCCGACTTTACCTTATACATTTATGAAAAGTGATGGGTTAACACCTTTCAAAGGTGATTCGCGAAACTTACCGTAATGTTACCGCTATAATGAAAACACAGTGTTTATTTTGCTCAGAAATGCACTGCCACCATTAAAATTGTATGCGACACAGGTGGAAATGAATTACTTTACTAATTTAGACTTCAACCGTGCCACGAAAAGTACCTATTCACTCAACATATTTTCTATTTGGCTTAGCAATCTTCACCAAGAAAGGCGTTCACAATATATTTTATTTAGTCAGAAGTCAAACTTTTTTTTCCAGCTTTGCTTGGTGCTCAATCTGGCCAGTTCATTAGGTACACCTCTTTCAAATAGAGTCAGATTTTTTAAATCCTGTCCTTTTTTTAAAACTAGATAGACTTACAGCCACTATGGTGAGAGAGGCAGGGCCCTCTGATTGTTTATCATACCATGGGCGAGTCAACTAAATTGTTTTGTGGGCAACATTTCCAGAAAGCTAACCGAGTGGGGAACCTTCCTTCACTATTTTCTATATTCCTGAGAACTAGCATCCTCCACAGTGGAAACAACATTCGATGTTTGACTGTTTAAGTCAGGGGTCCCCAAACCTTGACCCAGGGGCCGCATTGGGTTAAAGAAATGTGGCCGGGGCCGGACACTATATATATCTATATATATATATATATATATATATATATATATATATATATATATATATATATATATATATATATATATATATATATACATACATACATACATACATACATACATACATATATATATATATATATATATATATATATATATATATATATATATATACATACAGGTAAAAGCCAGTAAATTAGAATATTTTGAAAAACTTGATTTATTTCAGTAATTGCATTCAAAAGGTGTAACTATATATTTATTCATTGCACACAGACTGATGCATTCAAATGTTTATTTCATTTAATTTTGATGATTTGAAGTGGCAACAAATGAAAATCCAAAATTCCGTGTGTCACAAAATTAGAATATTACTTAAGGCTAATACAAAAAAGGGATTTTTAGAAATGTTGGCCAACTGAAAAGTATGAAAATGAAAAATATGAGCATGTACAATACTCAATACTTGGTTGGAGCTCCTTTTGCCTCAATTACTGCGTTAATGCGGCGTGGCATGGAGTCGATGAGTTTCTGGCACTGCTCAGGTGTTATGAGAGCCCAGGTTGCTCTGATAGTGGCCTTCAACTCTTCTGCGTTTTTGGGTCTGGCATTCTGCATCTTCCTTTTCACAATACCCCACAGATTTTCTATGGGGCTAAGGTCAGGGGAGTTGGCGGGCCAATTTAGAACAGAAATACCATGGTCCGTAAACCAGGCACGGGTAGATTTTGCGCTGTGTGCAGGCGCCAAGTCCTGTTGGAACTTGAAATCTCCATCTCCATAGAGCAGGTCAGCAGCAGGAAGCATGAAGTGCTCTAAAACTTGCTGGTAGATGGCTGCGTTGACCCTGGATCTCAGGAAACAGAGTGGACCGACACCAGCAGATGATATGGCACCCCAAACCATCACTGATGGTGGAAACTTTACACTAGACTTCAGGCAACGTGGATCCTGTGCCTCTCCTGTCTTCCTCCAGACTCTGGGACCTCGATTTCCAAAGGAAATGCAAAATTTGCACGGTTGGGTGATGGTTTGGGGTGCCATGTCATCTGCTGGTGTCGGTCCACTCTGTTTCCTGAGATCCAGGGTCAACGCAGCCGTCTACCAGCAAGTTTTAGAGCACTTCATGCTTCCTGCTGCTGACCTGCTCTATGGAGATGGAGATTTCAAGTTCCAACAGGACTTGGCGCCTGCACACAGCGCAAAATATACTATACATGTATATATATATATATAATATATACATAAATATGTATATGTATGTATATATATATATATATGTATTTGCATATATATGTATGTATTTTTATATATATATGTATATATATATTAGAGCTGTGAATCTTTGGGTTTCCCACGATTCGATTCAATATCGATTCTTGGGGTCACGATTCGATTCAAAATCTTTTTTTTTTTTTCAATTCAAAACGATTCTCGATTCAAAAACGATTTTCCCCCGATTCAAAACGATTCTCTATTCATTCAATACATAGGATTTCAGCAGGATCTACCCCAGTCATGCAAGCAAAAAGCTTTTATAATTGTAAAGGACAATGTTTTATCAACTGATTGCAATTAATGTAAATTTGTTTTAACTATTAAATGAACCAAAAATATGACTTATTTAATCTTTGTGAAAATATTGGACACAGTGTGTTGTCAAGCTTATGAGATGTGATGCAAGTGTAAGCCACTGTGACACTATTGTTCATTTGTTTTTAATTTTTATAAATGTCTAATGATAATGTCAATGAGGGATTTTTTAATCACTGCTATGTTGAAATTGTAACTAATATTGATATTAGAGATGTCCGATAAATGCGTTAAAATGTAATATCATAAATTATCGGTATCGTGTTTTAAATTATCGGTATAGTTTTTTTATTTTTTATTAAATCAACGTAAAAAAACACAAGATACACTTACAATTAGTGCACCAACCCAAAAAACCTCCCTCCCCCATTTACACTCATTCACACTCTTTTACACAAAAGGGTTGTTTCTTTCTGTTATTAATATTCTAGTTCCTACATTATATATCAATATATATCAATACAGTCTGCAAGGGATACAGTCCGTAAGCACACATGATTGTGCGTGCTGCTGGTCCACTAATAGTACTAACCTTTAACAGTTAATTTTACTAATTTTCATTCATTTCTAGTTTCTATGTAACTGTTTTTATACTGTTTTACTTTTTTTTTTATTCAAGAAAATGTTTTTAATTTATTTATTTATTTATTTATTTATTTTTTAAAAGTACCTTATCTTCACCATACCTGGTTGTCCAAATTAGGCATAATAATGTGTTAATTCCACGACTGCATATATCAGCTGATATCGGTATCGGTAATTAAAGAGTTGGACAATATCGGAATATCGGATATCGGCAAAAAGCCATTATCAGACATCCCTAATTGATACTGTTGTTGATAATATTCATTTTTGTTTCACTACTTTTGGTTTGTTCTGTGTCGTGTTTGTGTCTCCTCTCAATTGCTCTGTTTATTGCAGTCCTGAGTGTTGCTGGGTCGGTTTTGGAATTGGATTGCATTGTTATGGTATTGCTGTGTATTGTTTTGTTGGATTGATTAATACAAAAAAAAAATTAAAAAAATAGTTAAAAAAAAAAAGAGAATCGATTCTGAATCGCACAACGTGAGAATCGTGATTCGAATTCGAATCGATTTTTTCCCACACCCCTAATATACAGTATATGTATATATGTATGTATGTATAAATACAAACCCTGTTTCCATATGAGTTGGGAAATTGTGTTAGATGTAAATATAGACGGGATACAATGATTTGCAAATCATTTTCAACCAATGCTACAAAGACAACATATTTGATGTTCAAACTGATAAACATTTTTTTTTTTGCAAATAATCTGTTATGTTCGGCGGGGAAGGAGACAACACAGCAACAGGAATAAAACTCAACAGTTTTATTTGAGCTTGATTATGCGGTGGAGTGTGTATGCTACTGTGTATGTTTGCAGGACTAAGTGAAATGTTACAATGAATATTTACCAGTGGTTGTTGTGAGTGCGTGTTGAGTGAGAATGCGACCAGTTCAGTAGGGCGAGGCAGGTAGGAGAATCCGTGATACAAGCGGGGGTCCGTGGGGCTGAGAGGGGCGTCAAGAGGTCCGAGTCCAAAGTGGGGGTCGAGGATCGAGGGAGGCAGTCAGAATCCAGAGGGGTCCAGAGAAGTGAGGCGCACAGCTCACCTCCAAGGCGACGGAGGGAATTCTGGGGAAAACAAGAGGAGCGTCAAGGACAAATGAGCACAAGGTCAGAAGGTCACTTGGAGCGAGCAAACAATGGTGAGGAGCCAGAGACGAAAGCTTACTGCAAGCAAAGACTACGTTCCAGCGTTGGTTCTCTGGACACGCTGGCTTTTATGGGGAGTGGTGTCATCAGCAGCAGGTGTGTCGATTGATGATTGCGCACAGCTGTGCTGGCGCTTGGCAGCAGAAGCAGAGTGTGTATGGGTGTGTCCTGCGGCGCGTGCTGGCGAAGGAGCAGCTGACTGTGCACGTGCCGTAACAGTGCCCCCCTCCTTATGCGAGGCTCCTGACGAGCTACAGGGAGCCTCAGGGTGAGCCCGGTAGAAATACTCCAACAGTGAGGGGTCCGCAAGATAGGAGGCCGGTACCCATGATCGATCCTCTGGTCCATAGCCCTCCCAGTCTACCAGGTACACTAGCCCCCTACCCTGCCGACGGACCCTGAGGATCTCCTTGACTGGCCATACTGGGTCACCACTCTCGAGGATCCTAGGAGGAGCGGGGGTAGGGGCAGGGGGTGAAAAAGAGCTTTCTGCTACTGGTTTGAGCTGTGAAACATGGAACACAGGGTGCCTCTTTAGAGAAGGCGGGAGAGACAGTCTTATGGAGGCAGGATTGACAATGGCCTCCACAGAATATGGCCCGACATAGAGAGGTGCCAATTTCCGGGAGGGTACTTGGAGATGGAGGTCCTTGGCGCGTAACATCACCTGTTGTCCAGGTTGGTATCATGGTGCCGGGATGCGGCGCCTGTTGGCACTACGGCGCATCCTTTCGGAGGCTTTCAAGAGTGCATCCCGGGCGGTACTCCAAATTTTATGGCAGCGTTTGATGTGGGCTCGAGTGGTGGCCGAGCTCTTCATAGAGTTATAAGCGTACTCGACCCAAGGCAAGTACTTGCTCCAGGAGGCGGGTTGGCGAGCGGCAACACAACGCAACATGGTCTCTACGCATTGGTTGGCCCTCTCCGCTTGTCCGTTGCTCTGAGGATGATACCCAGAGGGAAGACTGACCGTAGCCCCAATCCCCTTGCAAAACGACTGCCACACCCGGGAAGTGAACTGGGGACCACGATCCGAAACAATATCCACCGGGATACCGTGTTGCTTTACAATATGCAGTGCAAGGAGGTCAGCAGTCTCGGAGGAGGAGGGAAGCTTGGGGAAGGGAACAAAATGTGCAGCCTTCGAGAATCGATCGACAATGGTAAGGATAGTTGTGTTACCTCGGGACATGGGGAATCCCGTCACGAAGTCCAACGCAATGTGGGACCAGGGACGGCCGGGGACAGGTAGTGGGCACAGGAGGCCCGTCGGAGGTCTGTGGGAAGCTTTATTGCGGGAGCATGTGGTACAAGTGGCGATAAACTCACGGGTGTCTGATGCCATAGACGGCCGCCAGAACCGCCGTCGGATGAAGGATAGCGAGCATTGAAACCCCGGATGGCAGGAGAAGATGCTGGAATGCCCCCAATCCAGCACCTTAGATCGGAACTCACGGGGAACAAACAGCTTGTTGGGCGGGCCGCCACCTGGTGCCGGATTAGACCGCAGGGCAGTCTTTATCTGTTTCTCCACCTCCCAAGTAACCATGCCCACTATCCGGGCAGGAGGAAGGATGGGTTCCGCCATAGGCGAACACGTGGGCTCCTCCGAGAACTGCCGGGAGAGGGCGTCGGCCTTTGTGTTCCTGGAGCCTGGCCTAAACGAGAGCGCATAATCAAAACGGCTGAAAAAATTGGCCCAGCGAGCCTGACGGTCGTTAAGCCTCCTGGCGGAACGAATGTGGAGCAGGTTGCGATGGTCCGTCAAGACCCGAAACTGGTGTTTTGCTACCTCCAAACAGTGTCTCCACTCCGCCAAGGCCTCATGAACAGCTAGTAGTTCTCTGTTACCGGCATCGTAATTCCGTTCAGCTGGAGAGAGGCGCCTAGAAAAAAATGCACAAGGGTGTACAAGGTTGTCCTTACGGGAGCGTTGGGAGAGCACTGCTCCAATCCCAGAATCCGACGCGTCCCCCTCCACGATGAAGGAGTTGTCCGTGTCAGGATGGACGAGTACCGGGGCAGAGACAAAACTTCTCTTCAGTCTACTAAAGGCCTCACTGGCCTCCCTGGTCCACTGAAAAGGAATACTGGTAGAAGTGAGTGTGTGGAGAGGTGCAGCCACCTTGCTGAAATCCCTGATGAAACGTCGATAAAATCCGGCAAATCCCAGGAACCGTCTTAGTTCCGTACGGGTGGTGGGTTGGGGCCACTCCAGTACCGCCTCAATCTTCTTAGGGTCAGCTCTTATGTGGCCCTTCTCAACAACAAAACCCAAGAATCCCACTGAAGGTGCGTGGAACTTACACTTCTCTGCTTTGACGAACAACCTGTTCTCCAGCAGGCGTTGGAGGACCAGGCAGACATGTCGTTGGTGCTCCTGCTGGTTCTGGGAAAAAATTTAAATGTCATTTAGGTACACGACAACAAAATGGTCATTGACGAGGGCCTGGAAAACAGCCGGTGCGTTAGTGAGGCCGAATGGCATCACCCTGTACTCCCTGTACTAACATAATCATTAACTTTAGAATTTGATGCCAGCAACACGTGACAAAGAAGTTGGGAAAGGTGGCAATAAATACTGATAAAGTTGAGGAATGCTCATCAAACACTTATTTGGAACATCCCACAGGTGAACAGGTAAATTGGGAACAAATGGGTGCCATGATTGGGTATAAAAGTAGATTCCATGAAATGCTCAGTCATTCACAAACAAGGATGGGGCGAGGGTCACCACTTTGTCAACAAATGCGTGAGCAAATTGTTGAACAGTTTAAGAAAAACCTTTCTCAACCAGCTATTGCAAGGAATTTAGGGATTTCACCATCTACAGTCCGTAATACCATCAAAGGGTTCAGAGAATCTGGAGAAATCACTGCATGTAAGCAGCTAAGCCCGTGACATTCAATCCCTCAGGCTGTACTGCATCAACAGGCGACATCAGTGTGTAAAGGATATCACCACATGGGCTCAGGAACACTTCAGAAACCCACTGTCAGTAACTACAGTTGGTCGCTACATCTGTAAGTGCAAGTTAAAACTCTCCTATGCAAGGCGAAAACCGTTTATCAACAACACCCAGAAACGCCGTCGGCTTCGCTGATGTGTCAGTCCATCTAAGATGGATTGACACAAAGTGGAAAAGTCCACATTTCAAATTGTTTTTGGAAACTGTAGACGTAGTGTCCTACGGACCAAAGAGGAAAAGAACCATCCGGATTGTTATAGGCGCAAAGTTGAAAAGCCAGCATCTGTGATGGTATGGGGGTGTATTAGTGCCCATGGGTAACTTACACATCTGTGAAGGCGCCATTAATGCTGAAAGGTACATACAGGTTTTGGAGCAACATATGTTGCCATCCAAGCAGCGTTGCCATGGACGCCCCTGCTTATTTCAGCAAGACAATGCCAAGCCACGTGTTACATCAATGTGGCTTCATAGTAAAAGAGTGCGGGTACTAGACTGGCCTGCCTGTAGTCCAGACCTGTCTCCCATTGGAAATGTGTGGCGCATTATGAAGCCTAAAATACCACAACGGAGACCCCCGGATTGTTGAACAACTTAAGCTGTACATCAAGCAAGAATGGGAAAGAATTCCACCTGAGAAGCTTCAAAAATGTGTCTCCTCAGTTCCCAAACGTTTACTGAGTGTTGTTAAAAGGAAAGGCCATGTAACACGGTGGTGAACATGCCCTTTCCCAACTACTTTGGCACGTGTTGCAGCCATGAAATTCTAAGTTAATTATTATTTGCAAAAAAAAAACAAAGTTTAAGAGTTTGAACATCAAATATCTTGTCTTTGTAGTGCATTCAATTGAATATGGGATGAAAAGGATTTGCAAATCATTGTATTCCGTTTATATTTACATCTAACACAATTTCCCAACTCATATGGAAACGGGGTTTGTATGTATGTATGTAAATATATATATATGGGCTGGGCGATATGGCCTTTTTTTAATATCTCGATATTTTTAGGCCATATCGCGATACACAATATATATCGCGATATTTTGCCTTAGCCTTGAATGAACACTTGATGCATATAATCTCACCAGTATGATGAATCTATGTGTCTACATTAAAACATTCTTGTTCATACTGCATTAATATATGCTCATTTTAAACTTTCATGCAGAGAGGGAAATCACAACTAAGTCAATTTACCAAAACTGTATTTATTAAACAGTTATTAAGCAGTGGCACAAACATTCATGTCATTTCAAAACAGAACGTGCAAGATTGTGAGAGACATTTTAAAACAAGCTATTAGTGCACTTTTGTGCATGATGTCCTCAAAATGACAAATCAAAACAACACTAAATTAAAGTGCACTTTTTGTACAGATTGCCACTACAATAGTTTAAAACAAATAAAGTGCACTTTTGTGCATGATGTCACACAAGATATTTCAATAACTGTCAAATAAAAATTAGCTGCATAATAGGAAATCAAATTGTGTACAACCTTCGCTATGTGGTAGGTTCCGGCGGACGTTATCTCCTTATGTAGTTTTTTTTTTCATACGGTGTTGATGTGGAAATGGTTGCCTCGGCATTTTGTTGGTGTGGCACCGAACAGAGATGTTGACGTGCGGATTAAGCACTGTTCATTCTCGAGTGGGTGACTTTTCAAATGATGCTACATATTAGCAGTAATGCTACTTTTTATAGCAACGCTTTCGCCCCACACTTGACAAATTACGGTTGTCTGTTCGACATATTCCCACTTGAAGCCAAACCACCGCCAGACGATGGACGCCCTGCTGTTTTTTGGGGGAATTAATTATTTCTTCATTTGTTACCAGATTTGCACCTTCTTTCTTTCGTATTACCGCTAGCATCACAGCTAACGTTACCCATGCTACTACCTCTTTGCTATGTGAGGGCGTATACGTATGTGACGTATGACGTGACAGTATGTGACGTGTGTAAGAAGGTGCGCTTGCTGTCTGTGAGAAGGAGACGCAGGAAAGAGCGAGGAGAGCCTGTAGTGTAATGCCAGCAGCTAAAAGCAACTGCGTGAGAACGTATACTCGAATATCACGATATAGTCATTTTCTATACCGCACAGAGACAAACCCGCGATATATCGCGTGCATCGATATATCGCCCAGCCCTAATATATATATATATATATATATATATATATATATATATATATATATATATATATATATATATATATATATATATATATATATATATATATATACGTACGTATGTATGTATGTATTACAGATGTTCGATAATATCGGACTGCCGATATTATCGGCCGATAAATGCTTTAAAATGTAATATCGGAAATTATCGGTATCGGTTTCAAAAAGTAAAATTTCTGACTTTTTAAAACGCTGCTGTACTGAGTGGTACACGGACGTAGGGAGAAGTACAGAGCGCCAATAAACCTTAGAGGCACTGCCTTTGCGTGCCTGCCCAATCACAAAATATCTACGGCTTTTCACACACACAAGTGGATGCAACGCATACTTGGTCAACAGCCATACAGGTCACACTGAGGGTGGCTGTATAAACAACTTTAACACTGTTACAAATATGCGCCACACTGTGAACCCACACCAAACAAGAATGACAAATACATTTCGGGAGAACATCTGCACCGTAACACAACATAAACACAACAGAACAAATACCTAGAACCCCTTGCAGCACTAACTCTTCCGGGCTGCTACAATATACACCCCCCCGCTATCCCCTACCCCAAAACCCCGCCCCCCCAACCCCGCCCACCTCAACCTCCTCATGCTCTCTCAGGGAGAGCATGTCCCAAATTCCAAGCTGCTGTTTTGAGGGATGTTAAAAATAAAATAATGCACTTTGTGACTTCAATAATAAATATGGCAGTGCTATGTTGGCATTTTTTTCCATAACTTGAGTTGATTTATTTTGGAAAACCTTGTTACATTGTTTAATGCATCCAGCGGGGCATCACAACAAAATTAGGCATAATAATGTGTTAATTCCACGACTGCATATATCGGTATCGGTTGATGTCGGAATCGGTAATTAAGAGTTGGACAATATTGGAATATCGGATATTGGCAAAAAAGCCATTATCGGACATCTCTAGTATGTATGTATATAGTCTAGATAGAGTATATGTACAGTATATGATATGATGGCACTCTATTGTTTTTATAAATCTGCTGAAAAAATGTTAGTCTCTTCCAAGTTTTTTTAACTGAACTTGGGGGCCGGACTGGTGTCATTCTCAAATCGGATTTGGTGCCTTAGCTGCCTGTTAAATAAAACTGTCATACCGTATACTTTGGGAAAAATAATTACAGTCACAGACATTTATGTTAAACCCTACAGGGTTCACTGATATTTGCTACATCAACTAATGGTGGAGATGCTTCTAAATCACATTTTTGCTTGCAACTTAAAGCATAAAAATGAGTCAAGAGACAGCTCTTATCTCAAAATACTCCAAGGTTGGGGCACACTTAAGTTGAGGTACCGCTGTACTTTATTTATAATCAATCAATCAATCAATCAATCAATCAATGTTTATTTATATAGCCCTAAATCACAAAAGTCTCAAAGGGCTGTACAAGCCACAACGACATCCTCGGTACAGGATAATAATTGTTTTATTTATTTATTCAATGTGTGTGTGTTTTATTCAGATGCTCAAAGAGCCCTAGAGCTACTCCAGCAGTACCGGGCCAAATTAGATCAGAGGCAGCAGAACCGGAGCCAAGTTAAACAGTGCCCTGTTGAGGAAGATCACCAGTTGAAACAGTCATTGGACCGAGTCATCAATGTGTTCCAAAGTCAGCTCTTTAGTGCCCTGCTTGGTAAGTATTTTTTGATGTGTCTTACAACTCAGCGCGTCAACACTGCATATTTTAAATACCAGTAGCTCGTAACCAGCTCCACTTTAATCACCGTGGGTTCTAGGTGTAGCAGCTGTGGCTATAATTGTTATTGTTAAGCTTTTGTTTGGTATGTATAGTAGTCTTTCTTGATATATGAATGGATGAAGTTTCCTCAGAATGATATTTTTGGTTTTGAAAGTGTATTATATTAAGTTAAGGTAGGGTGTTTTTTTTTTGTAAAAGAAGTGATCAATTAGTAAAAATGTGATGTTTTTTCCTTGTTTACTTTATTAGGTAGTGGTCGTAAGATGTACAGTTGCTCATTGGCAAAAAACACAAGAGCACTCTCTGTGTATCTATATGGATGATGGTGGCTTTTTTAGTACAATCTGTTTTGTGTGTGCTTAGTTTGGGCTTACAATGACACATGCATCTATTTAAGCAGCTCATCCAATATGCAGTATTTTCACACACAAAAATGGCCTTGTGCTTGATTTGTTTGCTTGAATCCATTTTTGGCACAAAAATATATCTGAGGAAAATTGTAACTTATTGCTGGTGTTGTCAAAATTATCTTGAGCAGGGAGCCACAAAACCCCTTACAAAAACAGTACTTGCCTGCATGTAATGTGTGCAATGTTTATTTGTGTGTTGTAATGCAAGCAACATAAACATAATGTATGTCACATAGTGGAAAGATGCTTTGGGTGATTAACAGCAAAATAAAATTAAGATATAGAAAATAGATTTAGTTTCAAATGTTAGCTATCGTGCCTCACAATAAGATGGTGCTTGGTTCGATTCCCGGGAAAGGGCTCTTTCTGTGTGAAGTTTGCATGTTATACCCGGACTGTGATAATGTGAGTGTGGATGTTGTGTGTTTAACTATGTTGGACCTGCGATGAGATGGCCACTTTTCCAGGGTGTACCCCACCTTCCGCCCAAATGCAGCTGGTATAGGATCCAGCCCCCCACCCCTACCCCGAGAGGAACAAGCAGTAGAAAGCTGATAGATAGATGGGTGGGTGGGTGGCTGGATGGATGGATGCTGGGTTTTTTTTGCACAAAAAGAGAAACAGAGGAAGATAAGACATGCAGTATATACTCTGTAGCTAAGTAACAAACTTGCCACTAGAGGTCACCAGCGTTTTAGCTGTGAGAGATTCAATTGATGGTCTCAAAAAATCCTGCCACCATCAAACTATTCCACAACCCTAACTTCTGTAGTTGAGCAGGTTCAATTTGCCTTCTGAATTGTTCACTAAGGTAATTGTGAATAATCTGCTGATGCCGCTGTAAAAGAGGAATCTTAAACCAAAAATACTTATAGAAAACTGATTGATGATCACAGGCAGGACAATGGAACAGGGGGTTAATGCTGGTGCCTCACAATAAAGGTCCTGGGGTCTTTCCGTGTGAAGTTTGCATGTTCTCCCTGTGACTCCGGCTTCTTCCCACCTTTAAAAACATCCACCTAGGGATAGGCTGATTAGCAACACTAAATTGACCCTAGTGTGTGCATGTGTGTTTGAATGTTGTCTGTCTATCTGTGTTGGTCCTGCGATGAGGTGGCAAATTGTCCAGGTTGTACCCTGCCTTCCACCGGAGTGCAGCTGGGATGGGCTCCATCACCCTGCGACCCCGAGAGGGATAAGCGGTAGCAAATAGATGGATGATGATATTCTTGTATCTGTTTTTCTCATAGAGAAAATATATGTGAAAATCAAACAAAGATTAACTAATTGTCAATGATTAATACTTAGATTACATTGGCTTTACACTTTTGTTGTTTTCTTCCAGATATTCAGGAGTACTATGAATTCACAATTGTTGCTGACAGCCAGTGTTCACCCAATCTAATAGGGGACACAGTGACACCACCCTCTTCCGACAATGTATTATCAGAAAATTCTGCTCTGCCAGTGCCCGCCTCTGGCTCCAGGACCACTGTAACCAACGCTGGAACATCCCAGCCCAAAGACATATCTCCAAAACCCAAGTCTATCAAGTCCCCTGCGCCTCAAATTCCAACACCCACAAAAAAGCCTCATTCCCCTCCACCACAGTCTCAATCACAACCAGCCAAAGTCAAGAATCGTGCCCCGCCTCCTCCAATACAGGATGGATCTTTTAAGTCCAAAGGAGCTGACATTTCTAAGCCCTCGTCCCCGTTTACTTGTCCTACTGCAGTCACAGAGAAAGGTGTGGCATCCTACACTGTCCCTCCATTATTAAAAACACAGAATCAGATCTCGCCAAATGGTGCAAACACAACTCAAGATGCCAACGAAACCAGTGTTTCTTCAGAATTTTCCTCATCAGTTGTTGATCAACAAAAAAGTTCTACCAGTCCTGCTGATCTGGCGACTGTTTCAAGCCTCGCCATTGGCACACTTCAAGGCTTCATCGCTTACACTACTCCTGAGAATGCCACTCTTCACAGCAGCCCAACTAACCATACAGTCACAGACGCTACCCTCTTTGCATTAACTGAAGACCCAGGCTCAGGCAAAAACCAAGACTCAAGTAAAAACAGTCCCAAAACAAGTCCGATGACTCCCAGTCAAGGAAAGTTTACATATTGCACCCCCAGTCCCATCAGTCCTTCTGGGCTACAACGCAAAGGATCCCATAAGAGGTATTCAAACTTGATCTGTGTCATTTTGTAAATGTACAAAGAAAATATTGTATATTATTGGACTGATAAAAAAATTACATACTGTACTCATATTAGTTTAAGTGTTTTTGATTGCATTTTTTTGAAAATATTATATATATATATATATATATATATATATATATGTATGTATATATATATATATATATATATATATATACTGTATATATATATATATATATAAATATATATATATATATATTTATATATATATATATATATACTGTATATATATGATCAAAACCTTAATATGTGCATATTAAACAAATTCATAGCTGATATTTAAATATTTTACTACCTTAGATTCACCCTATTTGTTATGATCTTTTTTCTAAGTGTAACCAGCCCTGGGCCACCCGCCTCCTCTCCCTTTAGCTTTGGTGCAGGCAGCCCTGCTCCATCTCCAAGCCCAGGACCCAAGGTAAGACTCTCTGCTTCGTTGGTTTTAGGAGGAAACCACAATGTTTAGAAGTTTTTCAAAACAGCGAAGATTGCATGCAGATTTTAAGTAGTCCTGTATGTCATGAAAGAGTTTTGCTGCACGTATGCATGGAAGTGAGCTAAAAAGCTGTGCAAAAGTGCTTTTTTTGTAGTGATAAGGAAACCGGCATTTTATGGTATAACTGTGGTGGCAGTTCAAAAGAACAGAGCATGCTTTTTCTGAAAATGTCTCTTCTGCATCATTACGGGTGCGGAGGGAATCCTCTCACATTGTGCTCTTTTAAGTAGAGTTTTTTTCTTAGTATGTTTTTCCTGTTGATTTGAAAAGATGCAGACTGAGGCAACTCAGAGGTGGGATATTGTAACAAGAGTGATCTTATAGTGATATATTGTTTATTGTTCTCTCTGGTATGCACACTGAGTGTTGGTTTGAACTCAAATTGGTGTGAGAAGTGGACTAGGATGACGACAATATAAATTGTATTTATACACCCCTGTGTAATTACAAACTATGCTTATAGTTTATTACCTTGATAGGTGGGTTATGTGGGTATATGTTTTACAGTATTATCTTGTAGTTCAGATATATTAACACACTCACATACACAAACAAACAAACAATGTTGGCAATCATAGAAACAGACTGCAAAGTTTCAGTGTCACAAACATCATTCTAGATCAAGGGTCCCCAAAAAGTTTGGGCCATATTGAGTTAAACAAATGTGGCCAAGGGCTTGGCTATCTATTTGTATATACCTGTATGTATGCAGTACTTCTCTTTTGTAAAGTAAATCTGTACAGCAGAAATGGGCATCTACATGTAACTTGGGACATCTCACAGGCCAGATTTTAGAGGGGCTGTAGTTTGGGGACCCCTGTGTAATTACATTAATATCACTACAATAATGGATTAAAAACAGAGAGTGTCCCATTAGCTCAAAACTGGTAGATTACAGCAATGATATTTAAATCTTAATCTGCTTGATTTCTGTTTATCATCATTACTAACCCCTTTCGATTATTCTAAATTCTTATTAGTAAGAACAAGCACAGACACATTTTTTTTTAAATCTGCATATATCCAAACATATATGCACTATGAACAAATCTGTACTTGTCCAACATACATTTTTCGATTCTCCTTTATGTATTGCCAGTATTCAATACTTTTTCTTACCAATTTTGCTCCATCTGATATCTCTCTCCTGTAATTTTATTTGATCATTGTGTTGATGACTGTTGTTGCTGACCTCCCGTGCTCCAAGAGAGCAAGCATCTCTCGTAAGAAGCTTACTAAAGGCTGCTTATGGACTTTACTGAAGTCCAGCTATTTCAGGATAGACAAAGAGAGTACAAAAAATTGAGAGTGAGACTCAGAAAGACAACTTCCAAACTGGTGCCTTTTATTGTAAGTGGGGATATGCGGCGTACTGACAGAGAGGACATGAGAAAACTTCCAGATCAGCTTTAAGATTGCTGAGAACACAATGGTAAATTTGTAGCAGGACTACCTTTTCCAAATTAAGAAGGTCACTCTGGAATTGTCACCTGTTGTAAAGAACTGAAGTAAGTTTGTAGATGACCGTGCCTGTTGTAGTTCTGATACTATTGGGATACCACTAACGCTAGATACCAAATAGTAACTCTACATTCACAGCCAATGTAATGTACTTTTATGTATTTTTTGCCACTGATGTAACATTTTGTATAATGCTACTATTAGCAGACCATTGTACACATACGTACAAACAAGTACAGCATGCAAGCTCCTTCCTCGTGCATTTAGCTGAGGCCCTCCCTGATTGCTAAAATACTTTTATATGCCATATTTATGTATGTATGTATGTATGTATATATATATATATATATATATGTATATGTATGTATGTATGTATGTATGTATGTATGTATATATATGTATGTACAAACCCCGTTTCCATATGAGTTGGGAAATTGTGTTAGATGTAAATATAAACGGAATACAATGATTTGCAAATCCTTTTCAACCCATATTCAATTGAATGCATTCCTCGTGCATTTAGCTGAGGCCCTCCCTGATTGCTAAAATACTTTTATATGCCATATTTATATATGTATATATATATATATATATATATATATATATATATATATATATATATATGTACACACATTCTTACTGTAACAAACTGCTGGTGTTAAGGTTTTATGTTCGTGTGGTTTGGATTTGATGTCAGAATTTGCCATGTTTGCAAAGACACCGTCCGTGCCTGAAAGGTGATTAGCGGAGAATGAGGAAGTGGTGTTGTGTGTCTGGGGAAGCGCAGACTCATGGAGAAGAACGTTTTTGCACTGGAGGTAAAACCTGTTGGAATTGTGCCGTTTGTTGTCATAAGATTGGTAAAAAAAAGTTAAAAATAGCGTCAGACTTTTTGTGATTTCTTCTTCTGGGAGCTACAATATATTATACTACTTTACTTCGATTTCAAGTAGAAAAACCCGTATTTTCAAGGTGTAGCGCTAATGAAAATGCTGTGGCGGTGCGCCACTTTCAGTTACATTGAGGGAAAAACCTGAGGTTAAAAGCAGAAGCAGAAAGAAGCAGCAAACATTTTTATTTGAACTATTTTCCCTAAAATACACATTGAGGCTATACATGTGTTTTATCCGATTACTCGATTAATTGAACAAACTAATCGATAATTACTAGAATAATCAATTGTTACAGCCCTATTAAATATTAAACTTTAAACACCACCCTCTTCCAAGTTGGTTCTAACCGGGCTGCTAATTATGATTTTGTATTCTCTGTCATTCATTTGAAGCATTGATGTTCAAAGCCACTATTACTTGTTCAAAGAAGCAATTAGTTAATGTAAAGTTGTTAAATTCATGCCATGCTTCAGTAAAGCCAGACCAGCTAATCTTTTTAGGATTATCTCTGTGGCTACACGCATACTGATATCCTATACCAGGGGTCGGCAACCTTTACCAGTCAAAGAGCCATTTTGACCAGTTTCACAAATTAAAGAAAACAATGGGAGCCACAAAATCTTTTGAAATTTAAAATGAAATAACACTGCATACAAAGTTTTTTTTTTTGCTTTGTGCTATGTATAAACCAAGGGTCTCAGACATGCGGCCCACACCTTAATATGAAAATTGAATGTTAGTGCGGCCCGCGGGTTTTATATGAATGGCGCTTGACAGCGTCATACTTGTCAACGCTCCCGATTTTTCCGGCAGACTACGAATTTCAGGGTAAGTATACTCTCGGAAGTGCCGTGATGGAACAGCATTTAACGCCCACTACAACAAGCGTGCCGGCCCAGCCACACGTCGTATGAGGCTACTGCTTGCTCACGTAAGCGACAGCAAGGCATACTTGGTCAACAACCACACAGGTTACACTGACGGTGGCGGTATAAAAAACTTTAACACTCTTACTAATAATGCGCCACACTGTGAACCTACACCAAACAAGAATGACAAACACATTTCGGGAGAACATCTGCACCGTAACACAACATAAACACAACAGAACAAATACCCAGAATCCCATGCAGCCCTAACTCTTCCAGGCTACATTATACACCCCCCGCTACCAAACCCCGCCCACCTCAACCGACGCACGGAAGAGTTAGGGCTGCATGGGATTCTGTGTATTTGTTCTGTTGTGTTTATGTTGTGTTAAGGTGCAGATGTTCTCCTGAAATGTGTTTGTCATTCTTGTTTGGTTTTGGTTCAAAGTGTGGCGCATTATTAGTAAGAGTGTTAAAGTTGTTTTATATGGCCATCGTCAGTGTAACCTGTGTGGCTGTTGAGCAAGTATGCCTTGCTGTCACTTATGTGTGTAAGCAGAAGATGCATATAACAGGAGGCAGAGCTGACACGCTGTTTGTACAGATTGTAGAGGGCGATAAATGTTATACCATCATAGCACGCCCTTATTATTATTATAAGGGTGAAAATCAGAGAATATTAATCCCGGGAGTTTTCTGCGAGAGGCACTGAAATCCGGGGGGGGTCGGCAAGTATGCAGTTGAGCCGCATCAGAGTGATCAAAGAGCCGCATGCGGCCCCGGAGGCTCGGGTTGCCGACCCCTGTCCTATACTACACCTATAACAAACGTTTGTAGTGCAGCCATTGTGACTCTTGGTTTGAGACTGACAATGCTGGATATCTGTCAGAAAGAGTCAAAGCTGACCATGTTTCAACCGTATGTTCACACAAATAATGTTATATTTTTACACTGGTTTCTTATGACTGTTTTTACTGTATCAAGGCCACAACTTTAACACGTAAAATTTGATTAAATAATGACTAAACAAGTTTTAGAAAATCTAAATCACGCTAAAATTACACTTTTCTTCATCTGGACTCCAGGTGTCACTGGTATTGTATTTAATTTATGTGACACATTGGTGTATCCTACTTTCTGGCACACTAGCACCAAAACTAATTAATATTGTTTTTTCTCCTTAAATACTTGATGGTAACAAGGAGAAGTGCATAGTTTTATGCAAATTGTGCACCAAAGATTTTACTTATACCTAAAGCAATTGTAGCGGTAAAGTCCTAAACAATTACTGCTACTGGTTGCTGAATATAAATGAAGCTAGTTTAGACGTGTGCAGCCGGTTATTAAATCGATGTCCAGGATTGTGTCCATGTTTAACAAAAATGTTTATTGTCATAAAGTCACATAAATAAAACTCACATTGTAGCAAAACGGAAAATAAATGGGAGCAAACAAATACTAGCCTGGCACAGTCAAAAACTGTTGCGCCTCCACTCAGCAACACCTGAGCAAGATCCCAGCCCCTCCCCAAGTAAACTGGCACTTGGCCTTGAGTCAACCCCTTAGTGACGTCATGAAGTTGACAGACAGAAAGAGTATATGGCTCTAACACACCAGCCCCTAATTGCCACTGGCGTGACGAACAGAGCAATTGAATTAAAAATAAATAAATAAAAATATATCTATAATACCAAAACAAAACCCTTTTTCTTTGGTTTTCATGTTCCTTTTTGCAATAATGCAGTTGTTTTACTTCTTACCTTCGCATAGAAGGCATATCTTTGTTACAGGTCTTTCGATTATGCTCGTTTTGGTTTGCAGACAAACTGAGCGTACAATGCCTTTCCTATCAGGAAAGGTTTCCAGTATTCTTCCAAGGATCCAACTTCCTCTTGGTGCTGAAGCATCCACTACTGCAACAATATCTCCTGGTGTGAAACATCTTTTTTCATTTGTCCACTTTTGTCGCTCTTGTAGCAACGGTAAATACTCATGAATCCACCTTTTCCAAAAAAGGTCAGCGATATATTGATTCTGCCTCCATCTTATCTTTGCATACAGATCCTTTTCTTTCTGCTTCCAAAGCTTTTTCTCTTTCTAACCTTTCTTTCTTAAGAGCCTTTTCTCTTTCCTGTTCCAAAGCCTTGAGTCTTGCCTTTTCCCTTTCTCTCTCTTTTCCTTCTCCTCTTGTTGCTGCTGGAGAAGTGCTTGCTCCAAGGCTCTTTGCCTTTCCAGCTCTAGAGCTCTCTCTCTGACCAGAGCTTGCTCTCGCTCTTCCTGCTCTTTGGCCAAAGCTTGTTCTCTCCTGCCTCTCCTTTTCCAAAGCAGGTTTTTTTCTCCAACTGCAAATCTTTTTCTTCCTCTTTTTCAAGAGCTCTTTTTTGCTCTTCCTCTTTTGCTTGCTCTTCCTCATGGGTTCTTAACCTCGCTCTTTCCAACTCAAGAGCCGTTTCAGCCTCTGGTTCAGAATCCTTGTCTTTCACTGCGTAAGCCTTGAGCCCACTCACAGGACTTTGGGCTGAATGTGTTCCGCCAATGCTCTGGTTCGTAAGCAGTTCCTCCAAACCAGATCCTTTGTGCGCCCCTGTCCGGCCCGCAAGAGGCCAATCATAAATTACAAAATAAATTTTAAAAAGTATCTATGTCGAGTGTGCAATACAACGGTGCTGCTTTTGTTTTGAAAAGCGTTATTTGTATTACTTCTGTGTGGACTATGCTCGTGCGCGATTGTGAGTGAATGTGAACAGCGGCAATCACAAATGACAAAATAAATTAAAAAAAAACATCTATGTCGTGCGTCCAATACAACTGTGCTGCTTTTATTTTGAAAAGTGTTATTTATGGGCGTATGTCCGTGTGTAACCTGTGAGTGAAGGTGCACAGCGACAAGTGATGCACGGTTACCCCCGAGATGGTAAAAAGACAAAAGTTGATGACGAATGCCGTGTTTTCAACAAGACATGGACTGCCAAGTATTTCTTTACAGAAATTAAAGGTAAAGCTGTGTGCTTAATTTGTGGTACACAGGTTGCTGTGTTTAAAGAATATAATTTGAATCGCCACTACACGACGAAGCACGAGAAAAAATACCGGAATCTGTCTGATGAAGAGTGCGCAAGGGAGGCTGATGCGTTGATGGTAAAACTGTAAACCCAACAAGGACTTTTTGCCAAATTTCACACCCCCAGACATACAGCTGTCAGTACAAGTTTCGTCATTTCTCACAAAATCGCCAGAAAAAGTAAGGCGTTTTCTGACGGAGAGTTTATTAAGGAGTGATTATTGGACTCTGTTGCGCTGATATGACGCATTTGAGAACGTGTCACTCTCCCGACGCACTGTAACGAGGCGGGTTGAGACCATCGCTGGAAACTTGGAGCTTCAGCTGAAGAACAGAACGGCCGACTTTGACTGTTTTTTGCTGGCTTTGGATGAGAGCTGAGATGTACGTGACACCGCCCAGCTGCTCATCTTCTTACGTGGGATAACTGCAGACTTTCAAATCACGGAGGAGCTGGCAGCCATGCAGTCAATGAAAGAGACAACCACAGGTAATGACTTGTTCACATAGGTTAATGCGTGTTTGGACATGTTAGGACTAAAATGGGACAAGCTGGCAGGTGTGACAACAGATGGTTGTCCAAATCTGACGGGAAAAATGTTGGACTTTTAAAGAGGATGCAGGATAAAGTGACAGAAATGGACATTTTTGCATTGTATTATACATCAGGAAGGGTTGTGTTAAAAATAAAACCATCAAAAGCAATCTGCTTTTGTATAAAGATAAGTTAGGTTAAATGAAATTATTATTATTATTATTATTACTATTATTTATCTTACGGTATATCAAAAATAATTTGAGCAAAATTTAATTGAAATATTGTCGGTGTGGCCCTCCAGCAGTGCTCGGGTTGCTCATGCGGCCCCTGGTAAAAATGAATTGCCCACCCCTGCTCCAACCTGTTAACGATTGTGTGGTTAACAGTAACTTTGGGGCTCCCATTATGCTGGTCGTTGACTTGTAATGGCCCATTAATTACCCACCCCAGTAGGGTTTTGACAGCATAGGGTCCGTCTCTGTGGCTGTTAAACACCTCCCATGGTTCCATTAACTTGGAGGCGTTGGTACCAATTAACAGGTCCACGTTGGCAGTTAGTCGAGGAATTTTGATGCCTTTGAGGTAAGGCCACTTATCGAGCTCTGCTTCACTGATCAGACTGTTAGTACTCACAGGCATCTGCCTTTGAGTGAACACATCAGGAAGCTCAAAAAACGTACTGCCTGTAAGCTCAGAGATTTCCAGGCCATTTACAATGCTGCTAGAGAGCCTTACTTTTCCCCATGGTGCGCAAGTGGATTTTTGTTCTTCGGCCTTCTGTGTTTAGCCTGTTCACTAGCTGTTCACTAGCTGTTCAGAACAGAAGGTCCCTGTGCTTCCTGGATCTAGGAAAGCATATGTCTGGACTATCTTGCTGCCCTTTGAGCACTTCACTTGAACAGGCAGGATAGGTAAAATTCCATAGTTGCCAGCCCCTGTATGGCCACAAGTTGATGCTATAGTGCAACTTTCTGCTTTTATCTTTGGCAGTTGGCTATTTCCTCCACTTTCCAGATCCCTCCTGTCAATATGTAGAACATTAGGATGTGTCTTGTTGCAGTAAGAGCAAGTGATGCGCCTGTCACAACTCTTGCTCAAGCGCCCTGTGCACAGGCAACAAAACACAGGCCTTTTTCTTTTAAAAAGTCAAGCTTTTCCCTGTGTGCCTTCTTTCCCAGTATCGGACAGTGCTCCAATGCATGTCCACTTTTACAATAAAAACAGGAAATACAGTTTGTCTTGGAGGAGGAGATCCCTCTGTTCACAAACTTATTCAGGTGTGGATCCGGTTTAGGTTCAGTGGCAACTGCCACCTGAGTTGCGAAACTATTTCTTCTTAACTGTGATTTGCTTTGAGGTATGAGCTTGGGTTTGGTTACTGCTTTATTCAGAGGAATTTCCTGTATGTCTCCAAAGACAGGATCTGAAGCAATTCTGACCTGCTGTTCAATAAATTTCACAATGTCTGTGAAACGAGCACGTCGCTTTTGTTTGTCAACATTGTCAGCTGCTTTTCCTCTCCACTGGTCCCTTAGTTTGTAAAGAAGCTTTTGTATGAGCATCTTCATGCTAGCTGGCATATTGAGCTCATCCAAGTACTGCAGCTCATCCTTGGCATTGGAGCATACTCGCAAGTAAGCTTGGAGATTTTTCACATCTTCAGACTTGATATTTGGCCAAACCATGATTTTGTCCAGGTCGGCTGATGTTTTTTTTTGAAGGATTTCCAAAGTGCTCCCTTAGTAGGCGTTTTGCTGTAGCACAGCTTCTCTCTGTAGGCATATAGAGGCAACTGCGCACCAAATCTCTCGGCTCTCCTTTGGTAAACTGCTCCAGATAACATAAGCAGTCACCACAATCATTGTTTTTTGTCTACACAATGCTCAAATGCTTTCATGAAAGCCTGAAACTGCAGTGGGTTACCTTCAAAAAACGGAATTTGTCTGTGTGGAAGCAATTGGGAGGTTTGTGCTTGAACCAGGAGTGCCATCATTTCATTTTGCCTTTGTAATACAGTGTGGAATTCACCTGGTATTGTGTTATTGCCTTGAAATGATTGAGCTGCTTGAGGTAAATTTTGCCTTGATGAGCGAAGTGGTTGTTTGTTTGGTTGTGGGTGATTCAACCCTGTTTGGGGCATTCTTCAATCAATAAATCAATCAATCAATGTTTATTTATATAGCCCTAAATCACAAGTGTCTCAAAGGGCTGCACAAGCCACAACGACATCCGCGGTACAAAGCCCACATAAGGGCAAGGAAAACTCACCTCAGTGGGACGTCGATGTGAATGACTATGAGAAACCTTGGAGAGGACCGCATATGTGGGTAACCCCACCCCCTCAAGTGGCTGTGTGAAGCTATGAAGGAGCAGCTTTAACAGACGGCTGAAGTTGTTGTACAGGCTGTGCAGGCACTTTTCTCGGTTTTGTCCCTTTTTCGTGTTTTTCCTATTAAATTCAGTTTACAAAAAAAAGATAACATTTGAGGCGCTGTGGCTTAGCCTTGCGTATAAAATAAAATAAATCACAAAATAATTTGAGTCTGCAAAACATGTGACTCTTTCTAGCACCATGGTAGGCCTCTTCCTGGGACCGTTTGGAGTGAACCATGGAGTGGAGTTACATGCTGACGTCATCGACTATTCCTACCAGAAGCTGTACTCCTTCATCACCACCAGCGACATTTTTTTCATCAGACCTCTTGCTCCTGCCAGAAACACTGGCTTCATGGAGGACAGACAATTTAGCACTGCAGGCTGCTATTTGAGCATCCAATTCCATTTGCTCTTTTCCTCCTTATAGCCTCTGCTTGTTCCTCCTCTTTAGAGCTGCTGCATGCGCCTCCAATGCATGAATCTCTTTTAAAGGCCTACTGAAATGCGATTTACTTATTTAAACGGGGATAGCAGGTCCATTCTATGTGTCATACCTGATCATTTCGTGATATTGCCATATTTTTGCTGAAAGGATTTAGTAGAGAACATCGACGATAAAGTTCGCAACTTTTGGTCGCTGATAAAAAAGCCTTGCCTGTACCGGAAGTAGCAGACGAGTAGCGTGACGTCACAGGTTGTGGAGCTCCTCACATCTGCTCATTGTTTACAATCATGGCCACCAGCAGCGAGAGCGATTCGGACCGAGAAAGCGACGATTTCCCCTTAATTTGAGCGAGGATGAAAGATTCGTGGATGAGGGAAGTGAGAGTGAAGGACTAGAGGACAGTGGGAGCGATTCAGATAGGGAAGATGCTGTGAGAGGCGGGTGGGACCTGATATTCAGCTGGGAATGACTAAAACAGTAAATAAACACAATACATAGATATACTCTATTAGCCACAACACAACCAGGCTTATATTTAATATGCCACAAATTAATCCTGCATAACAAACACCTCCCCCCTCCCGTCCATATAACCCGCCAATACAACTCAAACACCTGCACAACACACTCAATCCCACAGCCCAAAGTACCGTTCACCTCCCCAAAGTTCATACAGCACATATATTTCCCCAAAGTCCCCAAAGTTACGTACGTGACATGCACGTACGGGCAAGCGATCAAATGTTTGGAAGCGTACTCACGGTACAGTGTCTGCGTTTCCAACTCAAAGTCCTCCTGGTAAGAGTCTTTGTTGTCCCAGTTCTCCACAGGCCAATGGTAAAGCTTGACTGTCATCTTTGGGGAATGTAAACAATGAAACACCGGCCGTGTTTGTGTTGCTGAAGTTGGCCGCAATACACCGCTTCCCACCTACAGCTTTCTTCTTTGCTGTCTCCATTGTTCATTGAACAAATTGCAAATGATTCACCAACACAGATGTCCAGAATACTGTGGAATTTTGCGATGGAAACAGACGACCACCATGCTGTCCCAAAATGTCCTCTACAATCCGCGACGTCACGCGCTGACGTCATCATACCGAGATGTTTTCAGCAGGATATTTCGCGCAAAATTTAAAATTGCACTTTAGTAAACTATCCCGGCCGTATTGGCATGTGTTACAATGATAAGATTTCATCATTGATGTATAAACTATCAGACTGCGTGGTCGGTAGTAGTGGGTTTCAGTAGGCCTTTAAAGCAATAGCACGGGCGATAAGTGCTGCCTTATTCGCCTCTGCTAATATGCGAGCAGAAGAAGTGGAAGACATTTTGCTTTTGTTTGAGGCTGTGGATTCATTGAGCTTTGATAAGACAATAGATGGAACATTTGAAATGTTGTCGTGCGGTTGTACACTTTCATTATCAAAACCATCAACAGCAGAACCCTCATTTTCAGCCTTGTCAACCTGGTCAACAAAACCATCACAATTCCACATTTTTGCTTTGTACCATATCTCATGTTTAGTACACTCATCATCTGGTAACAGAGCCAACAAAGTTATCTGCACTTTTCTGGTTTCATGATATAAATCCATAAATTTGCTAAATTCCTCCTTTAGCTTATGTGAACGTGTTTCGTAATTTAACACGGCAACGACCCCCTCTTTCAGCATTGAGAGTCTTTTCAACTTTGATTTTCTTTCCCCCTGAAAAAAAATAAACGGGAGCAAACAAATACTAGCCTGGCACAGTCAAAAACTGTTGCGCCTCGACTCGGTAACATCTGAGCAAGATCCTAGCCCCTCCCCAAGTAGACTGGCACTTGGCCTTGAGCCAACCTCTTAGTGACGTCATGAACTTCACAGACAGAAATAGTATATAGCTCTAACAGCAATCAATCAATCAAAGTTTATTTATATAGCCCTAAATCACAAGTGTCTCAAAGAGCTGCACAAGCCACAACGACCTCGGCTCAGATCCCACAAGAAAAAACTCAACCCAATGGGATACAATGAGAAACCTTGGGCGACCGGTGCATTGGGCGTTGAGTGGATCTAGTTAATAGTGTGAGAGTCCAGTCCTTAGTGGAGCCAGTATGGGATCATCTTGAGTGTAGACAAATCAGCAGCGCTTAGACGTCCCCAACTGATGCACAGATGAGTGATCCACCCCGGGTGCCGACTTTGAACAGCTAGCATTTCATCTGTGGTCACCTAATAACCTCTCCACGCAGGAGAGAGGGGCAGAGCAAAAAAGAGACGGCAAATCAACTGGTCTGAAAGGGGGGTCTATTTAAAGGCTAGCGTATACAAATTAGTTTTAAGATGGGACTTAAATGCTGCTACTGAGGTAGCATTTCTAACTGTTACCGGGAGAGCATTCCAGAGTACTGGAGCCCGAATAGAAAACGCTCTATAGCCCGCAGAGATTTTTTGCCGGGACATATGGTACAATACAATCAGCAAGATAGGATGGAGCTAGACCATTTAGTATTTTATATGTAAGTAGTAAAACCTTAAAGTTGCATCTTAAGTGCACAGGAAGCCAGTGCAGGTGAGCCAGTATAGGCATAAAATGATCAAACGTTCTTGTTCTTGTCAAAAGTCTAGCAGCCACATTTTGTACCAACTGTAATCTTTTAATGCCAGAAAATAAAATAAAATAACATGTGACAGTAATCAAGACGAGACCTAACAAACACATGAGTAATGATTTTGCATCGCTGGTGGACAAAATAGAACACATTTTAGCGATATTACGGAGATGAAAGAAGGCTGTTTTAGTAACACTCTTAATGTGTGACTCAAATGAGAGAGTTGGGTCAAAGATAATACCCAGATACTTTACCTTGTGTAATTGTTTGGTTGTCAAATGTTAAGGTGGTATTATTAAATAGGTGTCGGTGTCCAGCAGGACCGATAATCAGCATTTCCGTTTTCTTAGCTTTGAGTTACAAAACGCACTTCAAGCTTACATTGTCACCTGAATGCGAGCAAGCACAACAGCATCAATAGTTTTCGTACAAGCAAACCCAGCATTAAATACATTTTGTTGCTTCAGCTATAACGTCCCCGCTTAGTTTTTGTACTTTGGCGAAGAGTGATGAGTCACAACACTGCCAAAAAATAAGGGTTGTTACTTTGTTTTATTAAACGAAATGACAGCCATATTGGCTATAGGGCTGGGCGATATATCGAATATACTCGATATATCACAGTTTTGTCTCTGTGTGATATAGAAAATGACTATATCGTGATATTCGAGTATACGTTCTCACGCAGTTGCTTTTAGCTGCGGACATTAGACTACAGGCTTTTCTCACTCTCTCTCTTGTCTCTCCTTCTCAAAGAGAGATAAAACAAGCGCAGCTTCTTACATACGTCACGTACTGTCACGTGTGCAACGTCATACGCTGTCACGGAGCAGAGAGGTAGCGGCATGGGTAACGTTAGCTGTGATGCAATGGGTGCGGTGCGAGTGGTAATACGAGAGAAAGAAGGTGCGAATCAGGTAACAAATGAAGGAAGAATTACTTCCCAAGAAAAATAGCACGGCGTCCATCGTCTGGCGATGGTTTGGCTTCAAGCAGGAATATGTTGAACAATTATGCGGCAAAAGCGTTGCTGCAAAAAGTAGCACCACTGCTAATGTGTAGCATCATTTGAAAAGTCACCCGCGAGAGAATGAGGAGTGCTTGAAACTCCGCATGTCAACATCTCCGGCCAGTGCCACACCCACGAAATGCCGAAGCAACCATTTCCAGATCAACAACGTATGAAAAAAAAAATCAACAACAGAAGGAGATAACGTCCGCAGGAACCTACCACATAGCTAAGGACATATACTATTTGATTTCCTATTATGCAGCTCATTTATAATTGACAGTTATTGAAATATCTTGTGTGACATCATGCACAGAAGTGCACTTTATTTGTTTTAAACTATTGTAGTGGCGTTCTGTACGAAAAGTGCACTTTAATTTAGTGTTGTTTTGATATGTCATCTTAGTGACATCATGCACAAAAGTGCACTAACAGCTTGTTTTAAAATGTCTCTGACAATCTTGCACTTTCTGTTTTGGAAATTACATGAATGTTTGTGCCACTGCTGAATAACTGTTTAATAAATGCAGTTTTGGTAAATTTACTTAGTTGTGGTTTCCCTCTCTGCATGGAAGTTTAAAATTAGCATATATTAATGCAGTATGAACAAGAATGTTTTAATGTAGACACAAAGAATCATCATACTGGTGTGATTATATGCATCAAGTGTTAATTCAAGGCTAAGGCAAAATATCGAGATATATATCGTGTATCGTGACATCCATCCATCCATCCATTTTCTACCGCTTATTCCCTTCGGGGTCCCGAGGGGCGCTGGAGCCTATCTCAGCTACAATCGGGCGGAAGGCGGGGTACACCCTGGACACGTCGCCACCTCATCACAGGGCCAACACAAATAGACAGACAACATTCACACTCACATTCACACACTAGGGCCAATTTAGTGTTGCCAATCAACCTATCTCCAGGTGCATGTCTTTGGAGGTGGGAGGAAGCCAGAGTACCCGGAGGGAACCCACGCAGTCACGAGGAGAACATGCAAACTCCACACAGAAAGATCCCGAGGCCGGGATTGAACCCACGACTACTCAGGACCTTCGTATTGTGAGGCAGACGCACTAACCCCTCTACCACCGTGCTGCCCGTATCGTGACATGGCCTAAAAATATCGAGATATTAATAAAAGGCCATATCGCCCAGCCCTAATTGGATATGAAAGCTGAGATTACCGTATTTTCCGCACTATAAGGCGCACCGGATTATTAGCCGCACCTTCTATGAATTACATATTTCATAATTTTGTCCACCAATAAGCCGCCCCGGACTAAAAGCCGCGCCTACGCTGCGCTAAAGTGAATGTCAAAAAAACGCTGCGCTAAAGTGAATGTCAAAAAAACAGTCAGATAGTTCAGTCAAACTTTAATAATATATTGAAAACCAGCGTTCTAACAACTCTGTCCCAAAATGTACGCAAATGTGCAATCACAAACATAGTAAAATTCAAAATGGTGTAGAACAATAGCAACATAATGTTGCTCGAACGTTAATGTCACAACACACAAAATAAACATAGCGCTCACCTTCTGAAGTTATTCTTCATTCGTAAATCCTTCGAATTCTTCGTCTTCGGTGTCCGAATTGAAAAGTTGGGCGAATACGGGATCCAAAATGGCCGGTTCCGTCTCGTCGAAGTCACCGGAGTCAGTGTCGCTGTTGTTGTGCAGCAGTTCTGTGAATCCTGCCTTCCGGAAAGGTCGGACCACAGTTGTGACCGAAACTATCTGCCCAGGCATTTACGATCCACTGGCAGATGTTGGCGTATGTCGACCGGCGCTATCTGCCCGTCTTAGTGAAGGTGTGTTCGCCTTCGGAGCTGTGTGAAAAAAGCCACCCGGCTTCTTCGCGTAAACTTCCCTTAACCACTCGCTCATCTTTTCTTCATCCATCCATCCCTTCGAGTTAGCTTTTATGATGACGCCGGCTGGAAAGGTCTCTTTTGGATGGGTGGAAGTTAGCATGGCAAGCTAGAACCACAGTGAAGGATGACTTCTCATTCCCTGTGGAGCGAATATTCACCGTACGTGCTCCCGTTCCACAGTGCGGTTCAGTTGCTGTGAAATACGGTAGTAATCCGTGTGCGGATGGAGAGATTGCGTCTTTTTATGAACCGGATCCTTGTCGCTTAGTAGGAGCCATTTTGTGGTCTTTACAGATGTAAACAGGAAATGAAACGTACGGTGATATCCGCGCGTTTTTTCTTCTTCTTCCGGGGGCGGGTGAGGCGCTTCCTGTTCTATGGGGGCGGGTGAAGCGCTTCCTGTTCTATGGGGGCGAGTGCTTTCATTGGCGGTTGCTTGCGTAGAAGAAGAAGCGCTTCCTGTTCTACCGGGAAAAAAGATGGCGGCTGTTTACCGAAGTTGCGAGACCGAAACTTTATGAAAATGAATCGTAATAAAGCGCACCGGGTTATTAGGCGCACTGTCAGCTTTTGAGAAAAATTGTGGTTTTTAGGTGCGCCTTATAGTGCGGAAAATACGGTATGAATTACAATAAAAAGTAAATGTTGGAAAACCTATTTACTAGGCGTTTAATTTTTTTTTTTTTATTAATCTTAATTATTACTTGTCACGATTCTTAATCGATTCAAATAAATCAAAAATCGATTGAAAAAACTGTATGTATTCATATTTGTACAGGGACTCAGACAAACCATGTTTTTGATGTAGACGCCCATATCTGCTGTACATATTTACTTTAAAAAAGAGAAGTGTTGATATTTTTCTTGTTGCCTTATTTGTATCTGACTTTATTGAATGTTTAGGGAGAATTTTATTAAACAAAACCAAGTTTCTTTTAAATGATATATATATATTTCTCGGGCAGCACGGTGAAAGAGGGGTTAGTGCGTCTGCCTCACAATACGAAGGTTCTGGGTTCGATCCTGCGCTCGGGATATTTCTGTGTGGAGTTTGCATGTCCTCCCCGTGACTGCGTGGGTTCCCTCCGGGTACTCCGGCTTCCTCCCACCTCCAAAGACATGCACCTGGGGATAGGTTGATTGGCAACACTAAATTGGCTCTAGTGTGTGAATGTGAGTGTTTAAGGGGGGATGAGTATATTTACAGCTAGAATTCACCAAGTCAAGTATTTCATGTATATATATATACAGTGTTGGGTTAGTTACTGAAAACCAGTAACTAGTTACAGTTACTAGTTACTTTATTTCAAAAGTAACTCAGTTACTAACTCAGTTACTTACACCAAAAAGTATTGCGTTACTGTGAAAAGTAACTATTTAGTTACTTCTTTTTTTCTTCTTTTTTTTTAAAGCTCCCATTAATGTCCTTTTAGCCTTCATTTCAGTACTGTTATTGCACTGGAGAATAATACAATCTGTTGATCATCTTGACATGCATTTGTATTTCCCTTTTAACATAATTAATGAAAAACAGTGCAACATAAAAAGGCATTCCTCCTTTCTTTAAACTTGGACCAATGACCATTAATAAAAAAACAAGTTAAAGTGCAACATAAGAAGGCACATTAAGCCTGACATCTGGAGTGATGTTGCTGTCTTCCACACTTGGAGCAATGGATTGTAGAATCCTTGTTTTCAGTGGCAGGATCATTGACACAGATGGTGAAGTTTTAGTGCTCAGTAGAGATGTAACACTTTTGAGGGGTTTAAGCACCTGGAGGACCTCATCTGCCACTCTCACATCATCATCAGACAGGGTGACATTTGTCTTCAGGGTGTTGTGGGTCAATGCAGTGTATATAGCTGCCTGCTGCTCCAACATACCATAAGTGGAGTTCCACCTCGTTGGGACATCATGTATGAGCTTATGATTAGGCAGCTTTAGCATTTCTTGCTTTGTCTTAAGCACATGAGCAGCTGTTGTGCTTGGGTGGAAGTAGGAAACCTCCTTCCTGATCCTCCCAAGGAGGCGCTCCATCCTATTGACTGAGATGCCCTTCTGTGATGCCAAATTCACTACATGTGCAAAGCACCTATCTGTGGTCCCAGTCCTGCCTCAGTCACTGTAATTATTTGATTTTTGGCATTATCACGTGTGACTGGGATATCTTTATGTTCCATTCCTCCACTGCTTGTGTCAGTACCTGCGCAAGGTGACTCTCGTAGAGGGGGCGTGTCTTCTCATCTCCCAGTCTGCTGTGATGAAGTGAGCGCTTATAGTTCCCCTGGACGTCCAACCGTCTGTCATGAGCGCAACAGATGATGCTCGGGATAGTTCATTCACAACTTTTTTCTTCTCCTGCTCATAAAGATCTGGCACAATGTTATCGCTGAAGTGGGTGCGCGACGGGATGTCGTAATGTGGCTCAAGCACGTTCAGCATGTGTTTAAAACCCTCGTTTTGCACAACCGAGTCTGCACCTATAAACACACCGATTCATTGGCACGGGGCGTTCAAGCTCCTCCGTTACTGCGCTCGCCATGACCACGCTGTGTGTGGACTGAACGTGACAACTTTTTTTTGTTTTGTTTCCTATATCAAACCGCGGATCACGTGTGTGCCTCCCCTCCCCTCCCCTCCCCACACACACACACCCAGAGCGCGCCTCTTTTCTTCTCTCCGGCTTGTGACAGAGGAAGATTCAGAAGAACAACACCGCAGCGCTTCTGTTTCTAGCCGATACTACATCAAAAGTAACGTAAAATAACGCAGTAACGCATCATGTAGTAACGGTAACTGAGTTACTGAATATAAAAAATAACGCGTTAGATTAATAGTTACCGCCGAAACTAACGGCGTTACAGTAACGCGTTACTTTGTAACGCGTTAGTCCCAACACTGTATATATATAAGAAATACTTGACTTTCAATGAATTCTAGCTACATATATATATATATATATATATATATATATATATATATATATATATATATATAAAAATAAGACAAATACTTGAATTTCAGTGTTCATTTATTTACACATATGCACACACATAACACTCATCTATTTATTGTTGAGTTAAGGGTTGGATTGTCCATTCTTGTTCTATTCTGTGTCACTATTTTTCTAACCATGCTGAACACCCTCTCTCATGATGCATTCTGTTTCGTCTCCTTGTTGTGTGCGCAGTTGTGCGCTGCACTCTCTAAAAGCCGTAGATGTTATTGGCACATATGCATTTACAGTAGATGGCAGTATTGTCCTGTTTAAGAGTGTCACAACATTGCTGTTCACGGCAGACGAACTGCTTTACGGTAGACGAAAACGTGACTGCTGTTGTTGTGTGTTGTTGCCGTGCTGGGAGGACGTTAATGAAACTGCCTAACAATAAACCCACATAAGAAACCAATAACTCGCCCTCGGTCATTCTACAGTTATAACGTGATTGGGCAGGCACGCTGTTTATATTGTGGGAAAGCGGACGTGAAAACAGGCTGTCGACACGTCACTCAGGTCCGCCTGAATTTCGGGAGATTTTCGGGAGAAAATTTGTCCCGGGAGGTTTTCGGGAGAGGCGCTGAATTTCGGGAGTCTCCCGGAAAATCCGGGAGGGTTGGCAAGTATGATATACAGTAACTGGCACCCAATGTTGATTAAAAAAAAGTATTGATTTTGAATCGAGAATCGATTCTGAATCAAATTGTTATCCCCAAGAATCGAATCTAATTGAATCGTGTAGTGCCCAAAGATTCACAATTACTGTTTGTAGTTTACTATTTTCTCTCTAGACTTTTACTAATGTACTTGCTAATTTCCTGTTCATCACTGGTTTCTGCTGGTTACTACTTTACAGTAATTCAAGCTGGCTTTGTCGCCAATCTTATCGGTTAGAATGGCTTACCATAACCTGCTCTCTCTTCCTCTGTGTGTCGCATGCTTAGTTATTCCTGCAGTGATGATAATAATACTTGTAAGTTGATTGTAGTTTACTATATTTTCCGCCATAGAGACAATGGTAAATTTGAAGCGCTCTACACTGTGTACTTAGCTGCACTGACTTTGTATTTTAAGTAAAATAAGATAAATCTAGGGTTAGTGTGTTTACGTTAGTATTTACTTTTTTGGAATGCATTTTATTATTATGTTTTTAAGAAAACCTTAAAGGGGAACTGCACTTTTTAAAATGTTGCCTATCATTCACAATCCCTATGTGAGACAAGCACACACATGCACACACTTCCTTGTTTTATGCATTCTCAATCGAAAATAAACGGTATCAATATGTGGCTAACAATGCAGGTAACTGGGATTTGAACTACTCTGCCTTTAAAGCGCTCTAAAAACATTAAAAAAAAAAAACCTCCATCAAAGTTTTATACACAGACTGCCGCTGTAAGTATATACAGTATGTAATGTAGTAACAGGCACATCTGTTACCGGTCTCACAGGCGTGTGAGTTCAGTAGACAAAAGGTTGTGTTCATAGTCTAACCCCTGGAAAACACAGGCAATGTTTAAGAAGAGTGAAGACACGAACAATCCTTGAAGCTTCCCAAGTTTCCTCTCTTTATTACACATTATATATATTTCCTATAAACCACAATAACAATATCATTATTATTGTCTAAATTCAATTTTACATTCTCAAAACATATCTTCTCCATAGCACAATAGCTATTATAATGGTATATACTTCTGTACATTCACATTTCTATATAGTGTTGTTACAGAAACATCTTGAGTAATAGACTCTTTTACAAATGGGGAGGTATCATTTAGACATGAAATGTCCTTGGGAAGTATACTTGGAGTCAAACAAAATGTATCCACATCGCTCAGTTCATTATCTATTTACAAATATAAGAAACAACAATAACATATTTACACAGATAATAATATGACCTTGTGTGAGATAGAGATAGAAGAGTATTTCTCTACAACACAGAACTATATATACACACTGCAGTGCTCTTAGGTTGGCATAAAAAGGGTTAACTGCTCTCAACTGACCCACACACATAGAAGAGCTAGCTAGATGCTAACACACGGGGGTTTTAAAGTCTAACGGCACTAAAACATCAATCTCTGTTGCTGATCCATATTACATTTGAATTGTAGGGTGTTTAATTATCAAACATTTACATTTTAGATATTTCACAACATTACTAACCTGGAAAACACAGGCAATGTTTAAGAAGAGTGAAGACACGAACAATCCTTGAAGCTTCCCAAGTTTCCTCTGAGGGGAGGGGAAGGAAATACCTACACCTAAAAAGGGACCTACGGGCAACTACTTCACTACACATTAGTTCCGCTCTTCATTTCTGTCTTTACACTAACATGGATGGAAAATGGCTACAACCTGTCAATAAAAAGTAATTGACAAAAAAAAACGTATATATTCCACATTGTGAAGGCATCACACATCCATAATAACATGTTATATTTACCGTATTTTTCGGACTATAAGTCGCTCCGGAGTATACGTCGTTCCGGCCGAAAATGCACAATAAAGAAGGAAAAAACATATATACGTCGCACTGGAGTATAAGTCGCATTTTTGGGGGAAATGTATTTGATAAAATCCAACACCAAGAATAGACATTTGAAAGGTAATTTAAAATAAATGAAGAATAGTGAACAACAGGCTGAATAAGTGTACGCCATATGACGCACAAATAACCAACTGAGAACGTGCCTGGTATGTTAACGCAACACATCATGGCAAGAGTCATTCAAATAAGTGAAGTGAAGTGAATTATATTTATATAGCGCTTTTCTCTAGTGACTCAAAGCGCTTTACATAGTGAAAACCCAATATCTAAGTTACATTTAAACCAGTGTGGGTGGCACTCGGAGCAGGTGGGTAAAGTGTCTTGCCTAAGGACACAACGGCAGTGACTAGGATGGCAGAAGCGGGGATCAAACCTGCAACCCTCAGGTTGATGGCACGGCCACTCTACCCACCGAGCTATACCGCCCCTAAATAACTATAACACATAGAACATGCTATTCGTTTACCAAACAATCTGTCACTCCCGATCGCTAAATCCGATGAAATCTTCCTCCCCGGTCTCGCCTCTGGTATGTCCTTTCTTTCTGCTGCTCGATTGCCGTTCTCTGCTGCATATTTCACTACGTCCAGCTTGTAATCTGCAGTATATGATTTCCTTTTCGATGCCAATTTTGTTCAGCCCTTCTCAGTTTTTATAAGTTACCGCCAATGTTGAAAGGATCCATTTTCTTAGGTACGGACGTAGTAGCATGTAGCATCTTTTTTTTCACACTACACCGCCATCATGACCCACAATGCGCTTGTGCCATGACCTGACCCCGCATAATTTCTATTGGTTGACGTGTGTGTGATGACCGCTGACGTGTGTGTGACGATTGCTGACATTTTCTTCGTCTCTTCCGTGAATTAGATAAATAATATTATTTGATATTTTACGGTAATGTGTTAATAATTTCACACATAAGTCGCTCCGGAGTATATGTCGCACCCCCGGCCAAACTATGAAAAAAACTGTGACTTTTAATCTGAAAAATACGGTACTGTATTTTGGTCATTTTAAGCATTATGGCAGTGCATTGATTTCACAGATGCATCACAACTCATCACGGCAGACATTAATGAGAGCCAACAACGACTACTTTGGGACAAATTATGATCCAGATCTAGAGCTGCTCAATTATTAGAATTTTAATCGTGATCACGATTTTGGTCGCTACGATTAAATGAGGGGGATCGTCGGCGATATTAACATATAAAAAGCAGGCTCTGCTGCATATCAATTAAAGTACTTTCACAACCAACAGTCAGCCAACCACCAGGGGGCGACCGAAAGACGGTGAACTCATGTGAGAGTGAGTAAGAGTGGCATTCACAGTTGATCAGCTGGTCGCCTGTAGCTCCCGAAAAAATTTGGAAAAATAAATAAATTATTACATCAGTGCCCTCACATGCCGTAGAGTGACCCACAGCATGCCAACAGGTAGGCATTTTAACCCCGGAACATGCACGCACCGTTCTTGAGGCACTCTCCCGCTCGTTCCCTCAAACCCGAAAATGATCCTGCGCGTATAATATACCAACAAGTTGCCTGACAAATCTGCGTTAGTGTGCACATTTAAACAAAGTATAGAGTTGCGGAGACAGGTTAAGCATTCAAAACACTTCCCTTTTTCCTCAACCACCATTGTATGTCCGTGACGTGAAGCTAATAATCCAAACAGAGATATGGTTGCTCACAGAGCGGAGCACCCGCCATCGGAACAAAACCCAAACGAACAGCTAAAAAAGAGAGGGTCCCAAAGTACAGCAAGTACAGACTTCCGGCACCAAGGGACCCCATATCCATTCACCTCTTAAAGGCATGCATAAATAATGGGTGTAATAATGTTTTCTTTGGCAGAGACATGTCCTATATATACTGTGAGCAGTACACTGTGGTCCTTGTAATATGTGCCTTTTGTGCATAATCTTAATTTTTCACTTGTTTGCACTTTATGATCGCGCTTTGCAACGGCATATTTATTTTTAGTTAGCCCTTTGTCTTTTGTAATTTTTATTTTATAACTGATGAATTTTTGTAGTTTCATTTTGAAAAATGAAAGTTCACAATCATACTGTTTGTTTAAAAGAGAAAGTGCAATAAAAATATGTTTTGCATAACAGTAAATAATTGTGATCAATAATCGTGATTTCAATATTGATAAAAGTAATCGGGATTAGTATTTTGACCATAATTGTGCAGCCCTATCCAGATACTTATATTTTTGGGCCTGAATATACAAAGGATAGCTACACGTTTTAGAAGCGGGTTGCTAAGCAGGTCCAGCTGTAATGAAAAACTTAGCATCATGTAGCAATGTTAGTAAGTTCTAAACAAGAAATACAAAATACAAACATAATAAAACAATCATTCACTGTAAAATGTCTGCTTTCACTGGGATGCAGACTGATGTAATGTTTATATCTTTCAGCACAAGACCTGTGTTCTCCTTTTAGATAAGGAATTAATCATAATCTTTACACTCTGGGTAAAAAAGAAAGGTGGAAGCAAACAAACATAATGTCCCATCTTCTTAGTGATGTCTTCAGGTCAAAATTTAATTTCAAAGTTGACCATCTATTCAGTTTAATGAACACAACTTTCTACTATACAAGTGTGAGGCATGATTTATAATCTATCCATCCATCCATCTTCTTCTGCTTATCTGAGGTCGGGTCGTGGACGCAGCAGTCTAAGCAGAGCATCTGTAAGCCTATGAAGCCTATGAGTGTATCCTGACTAGATACCCGGACCACCTCGTCTAGCTCCTCTCGATGTGGAGGAGCACCAGCTTTACTCTGAGCTCCTCCCAAATGACAGAGCTTCTCACGCTATCTTCAAGGGAGAGCCCCGCTACTCGATAGAGAAAACTGTACTTGTACTCGTGATCTGGTTCTTTCGGTCACAACCCAAAGCTCATGACCATAAGTAAGGATAGGAACATAGATCGACCAGTAAATTGAGAGCTTTGCCCTTTGGCTCTGTTCCTTCTTCACCACAATGGATCGATACACGGTCCACATTATTGCAGACGACGCACCGATCCGCATGTCAATCTCATAATTCACTCTTCCCTCACTCGTGAACAAGACCCCGAGGTACTTGAACTCCTCCCCCCTGGGGCAAGATTTCCTCTTGAACTTGATGAATGCATTTCACCTTTTTCTGGTGGAGACCCATGGACTCTTGAACATGGAAGTGCTGATTCTCATCCCAGAAACTTCACACTTGACTGTGAAACCGATCCAGTGAGAGCTTAAGATACTGCCCAGATGAAGCCAGCCAGAACCACATCATTCTTGAAAAGCAGAGACCTACCTGCAACCATCAAACCGGATCCTCTCAATACCCTGACTGAATTCTGTCCATAAAAGTTATGAACAGAACCGGTGACAAAGGGCAGCCCTGGCGTAGTCCAACCCTCACTAGAAACAGGGCCGATTTACTGCCGGCAATGCGGACCAGGCTCAGACACCAATTATACAGGTCCGCTACCCCATACTCTCTCAGCACTTCCTGAGGGACACGGTCGAATGCCTTCTCCAGGTCCACAAAGCACATAAAGACTGGTTGAGCAAAATCCCATGCACCCTTGAGGATCTTGCCGAGAGTATAGAGCTGGTGCACGATTTCACAACCAGGACAAAAACCACACTGCTTCTTCTGAATCCGAGGTTCGACTATCCGGCTTAGCCTCCTCTCCAGTACGCCTTAATAGACCTTACCGGAAAGGCTGATAAGTGTGATTCCTCGATAGTAGGAACCCACCCTCAGGTTCACCTTCTTAAAGAGAGGAACCACCACCCCGATCTGCCAATCCAGAGGCACCGCCCCCGATGTCCACGTATTGTTGCAGAGTCTTGTCAACCAAGATAGCCCCACAGCATTCAGAGCCTTAATGAACTCTGGATGGATCTCATCCACCCTTGGGGCCCTGCCACCGAGGAGCTTTTTAACTACCTCGGCAACCTCAGCCCCAGAAATATGAGAGTCCACCACAGATTCCGCAGCCACTGTTTACTCATAGGAAGACGTGTATGGGATTAAATAGGTTTTAGAAGTATTCCCTCCACCAATCCACAACATCCCAAGTCGAGGTCAACAGCACACCATGCCCACCATACAGGGTGTTGACAGTCCACTGCTTCCCCCGTCCTGAGGTGGTCCAGATATAATATATAGTTTTGATCTTACCAACTCATAGGTGATGCAGCAGCTCAGTGTGTCAATCGCTGTAGTGGTTAGTTACCTCTTTGTGACCAATGCACCGTGTTACTAAAAGTCTTATATTAACAGTGTCGCTAATACTTGGTAATAAGCAGGTAGCGGCATGTAACTGGGGTGTTGTTGGCGGATTTGGGATGTTTTTTTAGAGGGCTTTATATGCGGAATAGATGACTCCCTAAGCTACATTGTTAGCCGTCTAGTACAAGGCGTAGTTTTCAATTTAGAATACACAAAAAAGAGAAAGACATGTACAAAAAATAAAGTCTGTGCATAAGTGAAGTGAAGTGAATTATATTTATATAGCGCTTTTCTCTAGTGACTCAAAGCGCTTTACATTGTGAAACCCAATATCTAAGTTGCATTTTTAAACCAGTGTGGGTTGCACTGGGAGCAGGTGGGTAAAATGTCTTGCCCAAGGACACAACGGCAGTGACTAGGATGGCAGAAGCGGGGATCGAACCTGGAACCCTCAAGTTTGCTGGCACGGCCACACTACCAACCGAGCTATACCGCCCCATATGTGTGCTTGTCTCACATAGGGATTGTGAATGATAAGCAACATCACAGGCAATTCCAATTTAAAGATGCCTTATCATTTTAGATGAATACATTTACTGTAATTCTAATTGACTACATGTTGTGTGTACTAGTTGGCACAAACTAGACTAAAATGAACTCAATTTAGATGATGATTAACAATGAAATCCTTTAGTCAGGAAAAAAACTAAAACTCATTTTAAAAAACAGCTGTCAAGTTAACATTGACATACCCTCAGGCCCATCTGCTACATTAAAAAAAATACCACAGACCGTGTATAGTATTTAAAGTGCAGTTTTTACCCTTTCAATCAATCAACCAATTTATTTTATTTGGAACATGTTAAAACGTCACAAGCACACATTTTTACTCAAGGGATCAACGGTCCAGAAGGAGTGGGAAGAAGCAGAGCTTGTCTGGTCCTACCCATGTGCTGTCAGCAAAAGTTTAATAAACTAAGAGCACTATTGGAAAAAAGCAGCTACTGGCAGATCAGCGCCACCACCTGGCTGCAAAGACACATTAGACACCATCGGGTGCTATTTGTGTTTGCTGGCGATGTATTGAAGTGGTGAAATCATCGTACCTTATATAGGACTCTTAGAATTGTTAATAGTACAAAGGGTAACATTTTCATTATATGTCTGGCAATGCTGCCTGGAATTATGCCTTGTCACAGCACCAGCGTACACTACACAGGCTCGCACCTCCCCCTGAAAAACTTCCTATGTAGCATGACATGCATCTCCAAAAATATCAGACCAAGCCGAAGAACATTATTTCCTGTGTGTATATGACTCTTTCAGAGTGTGTACAACCCACCTCCGGGAATGCCTTCTCCTTTTTTGAATCAACATGTACTGCATCGATTATTGTAGTTCCAACAGCAAAAACACTCTTATTATCATAAATATCAAAAGCAAATGAAATAGTCGACGAAAGTTGTAGTTTTCACAGAGTTGACATCAGGTCTGACAAAGAGCTGTCAAATCACTAGTGTCCAAAGTGCAGCCCAGCGGCCATTTGTACAGCAAAAGTACAGCAGGATGCATATTATAACAGGTTTTGCATGTATGGAACAATTGACAATAAAGAATCTTTGAAGTTGAAGTTTAATAAATGTAATTGTAGAGACTATTATTTCAAAGATGTGTCTTTATATATTAGTTTTTTTAAGCCTTTATATAAAATAGAAAATACATAGTAGAGGACTGGACTATTTACTGTTTGTTGACATGTAATGATTCATAACAAAAATATTTGTATATGTGGCTCTGCAATCTAAGACATCATTTACCATAGGATTGTATACTATCCGCTTAGCGTGAGCCTATACAGTACACAATGAATACATTCTTGCAAAATATGAAAAGGCTGTGTAGCCAAGGTTTGCCACATAGAGGCACTGTACTGTATGTACTACATAAAGGGAAAATGTTGGGTGACTTTTTAAAAACATTTTCTTCACTTTTCTTTTTTTTCATATTTTTGATATTTAAAAGTATTGTCTGCTTTTGTGAAACCTTAAGGTGTCTAGATAAACCGTGGAAGCCACATTTTAGAAATTACACTAATGAAAAATGAACACACATCCAGTAGGCAATACTTCTGTGTCCATGGATGTGAAATATGGTGGGTTTTTTCATTGGGTAGTTTCATTAGACACTCAAACACACACATGCACATACACTCGCACACACACACACACACACACACACACACACACACACACACACACACACACACACACACACACACACACAAACAAACAAACAAACATAAACACACACGCACATTCACGCACACACTGCATAGTTATTTCCGTGCTGGCTGACCTACAAATGTTAACATGTAGTGCATGCCTGCAAGGCACATGAGGTTGCATTCTATTTGTCTCTCTCTCTCCCACCTTTTAATTCGTTTTCTTTCTTCCTTTTTTCTTAGCCCTCTTCTGTAGTATGTAATGTTAGATCTAACAATAAACAATACTTACGTTATAATTCATCTCACATAATGTTATAAGGCAGAATGCCTTTGGCAATAGCCGGTGTATTCATTTTCGTGTGATGCATGAGTATGAGCCAGCTGCTCATTGACAATCAAATAAGATAAAAATAATGTCTCAAGACTTTTCAAATACTTTATGGTCCTGCCAATCAATTAAAACTCCCCAGTTTCTTTTAAAGGCATTCCGCATTGAGGTTTGTTGACCCCCCGCGACCCCAAAAGGGACAAGCGGTAGAAAATGGATGGATGGGCATAGTTCACAGTTTATATCGTTTGCTGGTTAGCTATTATTATTTTCAATTAAAACACCAAAGAATGTGGTGTTGTGTGTAATACTGCATGTAATGGATGGTTAAAATAATGTATGGATTTTCCAGTGCACAAAACCTCAAGTAAACCACTAGCACGCTAGTAAACACAAACAAATGAGACTGTATATTTACACCTCTTCATAAGCTTACAGCATAAAAAGAGGAACAGTCCCTACTGGTTTCAGGACTTTGCATTATTAATTTCACTTGTCCACCTGCATCAGTTTCTGCACATTGAATCTCTAGTCTTGTATATGCAGCCTGTATATGTGCAGCAAAACAACCAACAATTGCATATTTACACATTATTAGCTTTAAGTTATTTTTGTGCTTCCGCCGTGTTGCTATTTTCTCTTACAAGCTGTAAAAGTGGTCTCACAATTTGATTGTTTAAATTGCTTTCATGATGATTTGTATGCTTCTTTTGACTTGAAGTTTTGATTTTCTCTGATATTTTTAGTGTAATTTCTTTTTTTCTTTTTTTAAACAGTCTTTCAAATGTATTACCATCTGGCGTCATCACATTACATTTGATAATACCGTACTCGGTAATTAATAAAAGTTACAATTATTATTAAAGGGAACATTATCACAATTTCAGAAGGGTTAAAACCATTAAAAATCAGTTTCCAGTGGCTTATTTTATTTTTCGAAGTTTTTTTCAAAATTTTACCCATCATGCAATATCCCTAAAAAAAAGCTTCAAAGTGCCTGATTTTAACCATCGTTATATACACCCGTCCATTTTCCTGTGACATCACATAGTGATGCCAACACAAACAAACATGGCGCATAGAACAGCAAGCTATAGCGACATTAGCTCGGATTCAGACTCGGATTTCAGCGGCTTAAGCGATTCAACAGATTACGCATGTATTGAAACGGATGGTTGTAGTGTGGAGGCAGGTAGCGAAAACGAAATTGAAGAAGAAACTGAAGCTATTGAGCCATATCGGTTTGAACCGAATGCAAGCGAAACCGACGAAATCGACACGACAGCCAGCGACACGGGAGAAAGCGAGGACGAATTCGGAGATCGCCTTCTAACCAACGATTGGTATGTGTTTGTTTGGCATTAAAGGAAACTAACAACTATGAACTAGGTTTACAGCATATGAAATAGATTTGGAAACAACATGCACTTTGAGAGTGCAGACAGCCCAATTTTCATCAATTAATCAATCCGCACTCTTTTCCTGAAAGCTGATCTGTCCAGTTTTGGAGTTGATGTCAGCAGGCCATGGAAGCTAGGGTCGATATTCTTCTCTTGATCATCTTCGGTGGCATAAGGGACGGTGTGAGCCAAGACATCCAGGGGGTTTAGCTCGCTCGTCTGCGGGAACAAACTGCCGCCATTGCTTGCCGTGCTACCGAGGTCTTTTGTCCCTGAATTGCTCACACACTCCGGCAGATTCAATGGGGGTCTGGCGGCAGATTTCTTTGACTTTATCGTTGGAAATGCATCTGCTTTGAGTGTCGCAGGATATCCACACATTTTTGCCATCTCTGTCGTAGCATAGCTTTCGTCGGTTAAGTGTGCGGAACAAACGTCCAATTTCTTGCCACTTTCGCATCTTTGGGCCACTGGTGCAACTTGAATCCGTCCCTGTTCGTGTTGTTACACCCTCCGACAACACACCGACGAGGCATGATGTCTCCAAGGTACGGAAAACAGTCGAAAAACCGGAAAATAACACAGCTGATTTGACTCGGTGTTTGAGGAAATGGCGGATTGCTTCCCGATGTGACGTCACGTTGTGACGTCATCGCTCCGAGAGCGAATAATAGAAAGGCGTTTAATTCGCCAAAATTCACCCATTTAGAGTTCGGAAATCGGTTAAAAAAATATATGGTCTTTTTTCTGCAACATCAAGGTATATATTGACGCTAACATAGGTCTGGTGATAATGTTCCCCTTTAATGAAAGAGACAGGTGGTAGAAAATGGATGGATGTACATTATGTATGTATTTCACTGTACTGGAAGGGCAGTGTCCCTGCCACATAAATTCACAATTATTTCTTTATGACTATCTCACTAGCCTTATGACGCTGTAGTCGCCTTCTCTGTTGGCCATAGAATGAAGAGCATTGCTGAGGAAAAGTTGAAAGAGGAGGCAAGATATGATAGTACCACACTGTAGATTTATGTCATCTATCTCCATGCAGGTCTGATTCTTTCTGTCACTCATTGATCTTGCGGTCGAAAGGCGGGCCAAGAGAGGCAGTGAAGCAAAGAATGCTGGGGAAGAGAGAGCGAGAGAGAAAGAGCGTGAGAGACAGCAACGGAGGGGAGGAGAAAATCGAGGGGAAAAAGAGAGAGGAGGATAGCCGTGCAACAACAGAGGCAAACATTTCGATAGTGAGAGAGGAGATGGATGACTGGGACAACTGCTGCAAAGAAAGACAATAGAGACCACATCTATACTGACACTTGCATAGACAGACTTATGCACAAACACATTCATCCACACACAAATGCTGACAACACACGTGCTGAAATTTTTTTTATACCCACACAGTGACACACAAGTAGATTTGCCATGTTCCTCCGTGCCTCCTAACAATCTATGAGGATTATGCTGATGAAGATTATGGTGAAGATGAGAACGAGCGAGAGGGAGAGGATGCTGGCCTGCCACAGCTGAGGACCACAATCATGCGGTGGGGGTGGGGGGCGCAGGATGGAGCATGGCTAAAGGAAGTCATGCATGTACATGTGTGTATGTTTGTGAGTGCGACTGTATGCATGAGTCTACGTTGAATGTATGAGTGCAGGCGAGGATGCCCCCCCAGCGCAGGAGTAGCTAGCTAACGTTAGCCACATGTTGTGCCACTGCAAAGTAGCATGCACCAACAACACCATATCTCTGATGTTTGGATGCAAGGTAGGTTGAAAGTTGTGTGCATGTGCATGTTCGGCTTAACTAAAAGAGTGAGGTTAAGTAGGACAGAGGAAAAAAACGGACTTTTATGAAGTTTATGAAGGGACTTTGGATTGCTGAAAGTTAGAAACTTAATACATTTGTAAAATGACACACCGGAAGAAATGTTTTATTTTATTTATTTTGATGAAGTATTATTATGACACAGATTTTTTTATAACTATCGATCTGAGTGTGGTATACCTTTCTGAAGAATGAGCGGCTTTTTGCTGTATAAACACCTTCAAATAAAACAAGCCAGATCACTCAGATGATAAACCATATCAATATGGTATGTCGAAATAATAACACACATCAAAGCAAGGCATACTGAACAGAGTGACGGTTCACTCTGTTTTTGCCGGTGCAAAACAGTAGCCTGGACAGGCTCTACAGGTGACGGTACAGACAAAACCTATTTCTAGACTGGGATAGGGAAATAAACCATTCTGATAGTCTGTGATGAGTTGGCCCACAGAACAATGGCTATAGCCTGCTTTAAAATCACTGAGGTCAAAACCTGTGTTTTTTTCCCTCTCAGGCTGATATTTGGATTTAGTTGTGTGTGTGTGTGACTCGACAGACAACTGACTAATGTTCTGGTGCTGATCCACAGCATACATTTTATTTCAGGCTATACATACAATTTGTGTTGTAGACTCTTTACAGCTATATCCATATGTTGCACCTGCTGGCTCTGCTTGTTCAGCTAAGTTTTGGCAGCTCCATTGAAAAAGTTTAGCTTGTTGTAAACTTGCGAGTTCTTAGTAAGAGGAGGTGTGTTCCATTTTTTCATAGACGTACTGGGTGGGGTGTAGTGTATGTGTTGTGCTGTTATTTGTGACAGAGTAGTGCTAGTGACTGCTCTAATGTTAGTGAAGTGAAGTGAATTATATTTATATAGCCCTTTTCTTTAGTGACTCAAAGCGCTTTACATAGTGAAACCCAATATCTAAGTTACATTTAAACCAGTGTGGATGGCGCTGGGAGCAGGTGGGTTAAGTGTCTTGTCCAAGGACACAACGACAGTGACTAGAATGGCGGAAGCGGGGATCCAACCTGGAACCCTCAAGTTGCTGGCCTAGCTGCTTCACCAACTGAGCCAGGCCGGTTACATTGAATAGTGTGTTTATATGGCAGTTTATGGAATTGCAATAAATGCAAGTTAGGTAAAGTTGTCGGTAGTTGCATATCAGTTACCCAAATTACTTGCATACAGAAAATTGTTCCTGTTTGCCAAATTACGGCAGGACATAAAACACATTTCCCTTTAGCAACATTAACGTTGACTGCAGATACCTACATGCAGATGATACGTTATGAAATGGCTTCACATTTTTGAATATTTGCAGGTCTCTCATCTACTGTATAACTTTGGATATTGATCCGTGTTTTATTAAAACGTTTTATTGCCAGTCTGATGTTCTATCAAGAGCACACAATAGCTGGAATGTTTCCAATCATAAATGCAATTAATCCACATTGTTGTGTGACAGTAAGGCGATATCATGATGTGCGGCGAACTGTGTACCCAAAAACACTGCAGCTCTGCTTAGCCTTTGGCTTTGAAATGATTATGTTTCCATGTAGTCAACTTGCTTGTGAGAAAAGACAATGGCGCATCTTCCCTCAGGGAGCCATGTCATGGATGGAGAACCTCTGTTTAAGGCGGTCTTATATTATATGACATCACAATTGGACAAAACTCAAAATGGCTAGCTTGGGGACACCTTTTCTGCGATAAAATGTCACCTTAACCTTCATTAACTTGTTAATTTGCAAATGGTGAAAACTCGCAATAGAAGATGATTAATTCATTTATAATCATTCATTAAATAATATCAATTGTTATTTGAAGCAATAGTATGTAGTTGTGAAAAGGAAACAGCCTAATTGGGTTGACTAACTGGGGACTTGCTGAACTAGAAACTAAGAGAGATAGACTGTGGTCAGTGAACTGACACTAAAAAGTGGTGGACAGACCAAAAGCGATGACATTGACACACTTTTCTAAGTTACATTAATATCAGTACGAGTGTGAGAGGAGGCTGGTGGCAGGCAGTCTGTTGTCGTGAAAGCTACATGTCAGTGTTATAATTTCACTTGGCATGGATACCATCCTTGCAAAACAAAACAAACTCTCCAATAACAACTGAAGAATTAAGATTGTCAGGGTCTTAATAGCCCCCTCAATAAAGACAAAATTCCTGAAGTCTGTTACTTCACTTTCACTGTTAGAATGGCATGGAGGAAGCAGGTGGATCCAAATTTAAAGAAGACAGAGCAGAGGTGCAGGCTGCAAAAGTCTTAAAGGTTCAATTATCCAAAACACGAAGCTGTGATTCCTCAATTGTGATTAAAGTAACCGCAAGCAATAAGTTACTAATGCAGATGAAGTCATTTAATGGGTCTTAGGTAGAGTGCTCCATTCCTAACCCATGTGAAAGGAATGTAGCTTATTCCTCTTGAGTGTTCTGACTCCATATTACATAACAACAGACAACACTTAGAGGATGGACACTTACTAAAATTGCAATGCATTTTTTGGAAGTTGTTTGAAACCTCTGAGTGGACCCATAAAACATTAAAGTTCCACATAAGAGCTGAAAGAACACTCTGTAACGGTAATCCCAAAAGAACTGTTGAAGCCTGAATGCATATATGAAATGGCACTAAAAAAGTCATAATAAACACAAAGTTGAAATGATAGAGCTGCAACACTTCATGTATAATACTACATGTAAATTGTGTGTGCACGCACATGTGCATGCTGTTGTCAGCTTCAGCAGTTAAGCTCTAATAATGTGTACAGGCTTCACTTCTGTCCTATTAAATCACTTCATCCGAGTAGATGGAGGCAGGCAGAGTCAACTGCAGAATGAATGGCAGAGAAACAGAGCAACAACTGGGGTCATTAAGAGTATGTGACACAATGGAAACTATGTATTTACCCGCTGTACTGATGTTTGTAAAGAAACACAAATAAATATATAGCTTGATTAATACTTTAGAGTTTTAACTACATAGCCTCTTGCCATTTCCTACAGTATTTTTTGGATATCTAATGACTGATCTACTAATTTCCCAAACAAGCAATGCTAAATTGGGTTTGCTAGCTATCAAAGTGTGCGTAGTATTAGTGGGCGTGTTGTTGGTGATCTACTAAGGCTGAGTGCAAAATTGATAGCATGTGCTAAAGTGGTGCAGATGCCCTGTTTAAATGAGGATTTTGCCTGTACTACCCATCTGGAAGCCGCTTCTAAAATATTAATCCTCACAGCCATAACTGAAAATAAACTACGTGTCCATAGTAATGTCATGTAATGTAATGTGTTATACTTGTATAGCGCTTTTCTACCTTTTTTAAGGAACTCAAAGCGCTTTGACACTATTTCCACATTCACCCATTCACACACACATACACGCACTGATGGCGGGAGCTGCCATGCAAGGCGCTAACCAGGACCCATCAGGAGCAAGGGTGAAGTGTCTTGCTCAAGGACACAACGGATGTGACTAGGATGGTAGAAGGTGGAGATTGAACCAGTAACCCTCAAATTGCTGGCACGGCCACTCTACCAACTTCGCGAATTCGTATTCCAATTATCACTGAATGACTGGACAAAAAAGAATGGCTAAGCATGCTACACACATACACACACACACGTACACATACACTGCAGGAGGACACAAGAATGCTAAAGCTTCAATGTAAAGTAGAGTCGATCGATCCAGATCTATGCTAGGATACTCTCGTTACCTAGCATAGAATCAGTATATAAATGATACTAAAATGATTAGATTGATTTTTTTTTCTTGTTTTTATTATTACAAAAACATTTTTGTTTCTGTAATATTAAGAATAGGTTTCTGCATACAGGAAGGCTTTGAGGGCAAAACCCAAATGTTTTAAATGAGAGCTCATAGTAGTTTTTGCTTTTGTTTGTTATTGTGCAGTAGCCACTATATTTTGTTAAAAAAATGTATGTAGCATTGAAGGGGAACTGCACTTTTTTTGTAATTTTGCCTATTGTTCACAATCATTATGAAAGACATGACGACGGATGGATTTTTTTTTTGCATTCTAAATATTAAATTGATTCGCTCAAAAGTCTGCTTACAATAGAGTCGATGGGAGCCGTTCCATTCTGCCTATGGAGCCTCTAAAAAACATCCAAACACATCCATTAGGGTTTTATATACATAATGCTATGTAGTAATCGGCACATTTATAGTAAAATTTAATATTTACGTATTTTGATTATTTTAAACATACGTGGCGCATTATTTTCTAAAACGCATCATGTTTGCTCTTTTTTTTTTTCATCACTGATTTCTGCTCACTGCAGACTTTATGAGAGACAAACAAACATAATAAAACATCACTTACTGTGTAATGTCTGCTGTCATTAGGATGCCGATTTAGGATGATAATCTATTCGTTTTAGATGAAAAATGTCTCATAATCCTCTCAAAGAAACGATGTGGAGCTGCGGGGGAACAAGCGCTTTTCGTTTCGTCCTCGCCAGTTCCAAGTCTTTAATGGCGGTTAAAGTGTCGCAACTTGTCAGATTATCTCCTCAGCCAACTACTTTTCCAGGTGAGATGCATGATTTATGATCTAGAACAGGGGGGTCAAACTCTGGCCCGCGGGCCAAATTTGGCCCGCCGTGTAATTTCACTTGGCCCTTGAGGCGATATCAAATTAACACTAGAGCTGGGCCACTGATTAAATTCAGCGGCGGTGCCGCGGTAACACCGCATTCACCGCTAATTCTCATCCTTGCCAACCCTCCCAGGAGACTCTCAAATTTCAGTGCCCCTCCCGAAAATCATCACGTCCGCTTTTCACCCAGTCCAACGAATGCTGGCCCAGTCACATAATGTGTGCGGCTTAAGCACGCACACACACGTGAATGCAACCCATACTTGGCCAACAGCGATACAGGTTACACTGGCGGTGCCCATATAAATAACTATAACACTGTTAGAAATATGCGCCACACTGTGAACCCACACCAAACAAGAACGAAAAACACATTTCGGGAGAACATCCGCACAGTAACACAACATAAACACAACAAAACAAATACCCAGAATCCCATGCAGCCCTAACTCTTCCGGGCTGCAATATACACCCCCGCTACCACCAAACCCCGCCCCCCCCCAACCCCGCCCACCTGTGTGACGTCACACAGTGATGCCAATACAAACAAACATGGCGGTTAGAACAGCAAGGTATAGCGACATTAGCCCGGATTCAGACTCGGATTTCAGCGGCTTAAGCGATTCATTCAACAGATTACGCATGTATTGAAACGGATGGTTGTAGTGTGGACGCAGGTAGCGAAAACGAAATTGAAGAAGAAACTGAAGCTATTGAGCCATATCGGTTTGAACCGTATGCAAGTGAAACCGACGAAAACGACACGACAGCCAGCGACACGGGAGAAAGCGAGGACGAATTCGGCGATCGCCTTCTAACCAACGATTGGTATGTGTTCGTTTGGCATTAAAGGAAACTAACAACTATGAACTAGGTTTACAGCATATGAAATACATGTGGCAACAACATGCACTTTGAGAGTGCAGACAGCCCAGTTTTCATCAATTAATATATTCTGTAGACATAGCCTCATCCGCTCTCTTTTCCTGAAAGCTGATCTGTCCAGTCCAGTTGGAAATGCATCTGCTTTGAGTGTCGCAGGATATCCACACATTCTTGCCATCTCTGTCGTAGCATAGCTTTCGTCGGTAAAGTGTGCGGAACAAACGTCCAATTTCTTGCCACTTTCGCATCTTTGGGCCACTGGTGCAACTTGAATCCGTCCCTGTTCGTGTTGTTACACCCTCCGACAACACACCGACGAGGCATGATGTCTCCAAGGTACGGAAAACAGTCGAAAAAACGGAAAATAACAGAGCTGATTTGACTCGGTGTTTGTAATGTGTTTGAGAAAATGGCGGATTGCTTCCCGATGTGACGCCACGTTGTGACGACATCGCTCCGAGAGCGAATAATAGAAAGGCGTTTAATTCGCCAAAATTCACCCATTTAGAGTTCAAAAATCGGTTTAAAAAATATATGGTCTTTTTTCTGCAACATCAAGGTATATATTGACGCTTACATAGGTCTGGTGATAATGTTCCCCTTTAAGAAGCTTCTTGGTGGCAGGGCCCCGGGGGTGGTTAATATCCGCCCGGCGTTCCATTAGCCTCTGGATACTGTGGGGCTGTCTTGGTTGACAAGACTCTGCAGCATTGCGTGGACATTGGGGGCGGTACTTCTGGATTGGCAGACTGTGGTGGTGGTTTCTCTATTTAAAAAGGGGAACTAGAGGTAAACTCTATTCAGGTGCAATAGAGAAGAGGCTACGCCGGATAGTCAAACCTCGGATTTAGTGTGATTTTCGTCCTGGTTGTGGAACCGTGGACCAGCTCTATACTCTTGAAAGAATCCTTGAGGATTCATGGGAGTTTTCCAAACTAGTCTACATGTGTTTTGTGGACTTGGAGAAGGCATTTGACGGTGTCCCTCGGGAAGTCCTGTGAAGAGTACTCACAAGGTATGAGGTATTGAACCAACTGATTGTTGCGGTGTACTCCTTGTATGATCAGTGTCAGAGCTTGATCCGCGTTTCCGGCAGTAAGTCGGACCCGTTCCCAATAAGGGTTAGTCTCCCCCAGAGCTGCTCTTTGTTACCGATTCTGTTTACAACTTTTATGGACATAATTTCTAGTCGCAGTCAGATCACTGAGGGTATCCGGTTTGATGGCTGCAGAATTAGTTCGCAGGTGAGTGTGAAGCGACTGGGATGAAGATCAGCACTTCCAAGTCCAAGTCCACGATTCTCGTCTGGAAAAGGGTGGAGTGTGTATCCAGGTTGAGGACGAAATCTTGCCCCAGTTGGAGGAGTTCAAGTACCTCGGGGTCTTGTTCACGAGTGAGGGAAGAGTGCATCGTGAGATTGACAGGCGGATCGGTGCAGCATCTGCAGTGATGCGTACCCTACATCGGTCTGTCTTGTTGAAAAAGGAGCTGGGTCAGAAGGCAAAGCTCTCAATTTACTGGTCAATCTACTTTCCTATCCTCACATATGGTCATGAGCTTTGGGTTATGATCGAAAGGACAAGATCACGAGTACAAGCGGCGGAATAGAGTTTCCTTCGTCGAGTGGCGTTGCTTTTCCTTAGAGATAGGGTGAGAAGCTCTGTCATTTGGTAGGAGTTCAGTGTTTAGGTCACGTTTGACCGGTAGAAGACCTAGAACACGTTGGAGAGACTATATATCCCAGCTGGCCTGGGAACGCCTCGGGATCCCCCTGGAAGAGGTGGACAAAGTGGCTGGGGAGAAGGCAGCCTGGGCTTTTCTGCTTAGGCTGCTGCCCCCACGACCCGACTTTGGATAAGAAGGAAGAGGATGGATGGATGAATGAATGCTCCATCAGTTATTGCATATTTTACTCTATCTTAAGCTCATTGGCCCTGTATAAAAATACCTTTCTAGCAAGCACCATAATGTAAAACATTTTATAAGAAATTTTAAAGCTGGATATTATTGAGTTGCACATTTCCTCCTAATATATTGTATCAGGAACAATTGGAGGGTGTCAAGTGGATACAAAGTGGTTGTCTCCATCTATATGTTTCTATTTAAACCTAGTGTTTATTAACATTTGTATGGTTTGAAGTGGTGTAGAACTGACCCGCCGACTAATTAGTTGTCTAATACAAGGTAATCTAATGATCTATCATTCAAAATTAAGTAATTAATCTGACTGTCTTTTAAAAACCACCCCGTTCATTGTATGTGGATGTACTCTTTCATTCGCTAACTGAGCATAACCTATTTGCCCTTAAAAAGCAATCTGAGTGTATAAATATACGTAATCTTTGATCACAGAACTATGAGTGAGTGAATGTGATGTAAGAGGTTGAGAAAGAAAAAAGGGGGGAAAAAACGATGAAGGCGCATTTGTCTATGTGTGAGAAGTCCCTTACGGCGGAGGATCCCCTGCTCTTTCATATCTCACCAAGCATGACTAACACTTGTTTTTACTCTGGCTCACATGCACACAGATATAAAATCACACAGATACCATAGCGTGAAATATACACTGTGATGCCATATCTGCTGCCAATCTAACCGCATTTATCTGAATGCAAGGGGCTTGCCGACACTTACAGCTTTTTTGTGTCTGTTTTTGTCATTTGTGGTCAATGGTGTTTTTGGCAAGCACTGTCTTTATATGCAATGTATTGCTTTCCAAAAAAGCTGTGAAGCTCCCAACAGGCACACAGCATTGTGTGAAAATAGACTTGATTTGAGCCTTTGTCCTTTCATATTTTTTAAATTATGCCCTTTATGTCATCAAAAAATCAAACAGTATAACATTCTAGCTTTGTGCGTGTGAGTATATTGGTTTGTGTGTGCAGGAGTGGGGCATACATGTGCACGGTAGTGTTAGTGCTGAGAGCAGGCGCTGTATCAGTATTGTGACCACAGTGTACACCAAAGACTCTTTAGGGTCCTAGTGCCTGGCATACAACCCTTCTGTTTATTTGGCCATGCCTGCCTAATTATCATGTCAACTGTGAATATTAAAAACAGAGTGAAAGACAAAGGAAATTAAGTTCAGAGACTCCACTTTATGTTTACTCCGTCTGTTTAAATGAGGTAAACGAGTACTGTGGGGGATGAAGGGGGAAACTCACATTGCCATGCCTATTTGAATATATCAGTGGTGGGCTGTCAGGGCGAGCAAGGCCTTCTTTGCTGTCCTAATCACTATCGGAAGCATATACAATATACATATACATATAGAATTTAAATTATAGTGTTTTATTAATTTAATCCCAATAGTTACCTCAATTTTGTAGTGTGTATCTTGGCTGCACTACTTAATACACTTGTAAGTGTGTTCGATTTGTCCAATAAGATTACAGCTTCTATTTGTTGCTATGTCAATCTAATCTGGCCCAGGTCTTCAGAATCAGGTGTGCTGGCCTATATCACCCAAATTATATTAGCAATTGGTCTGTTTCACTAACCAGTCAGATTTTACATACATCTCACAGGGCCAGCTAGCTAGCCCCATATAACGTCAACATTTTTCCGTTTTCTGATTGGTTGTTTATAGCCAAGCTATTTTACAAATTGTCTCTCGTAATCTGAAAAGGAGAATACTAGGGGTGTAGCGGTACGTGTATTTCTATTGAACCGTTTCGGTACGGGGGTTTCGGTTCGGTTCGGAGGTGTACCAAACGAGATTCCACACGAACATATGAAGTAACCGCCTAAACTAAAGTCTTAACAAGCTGCTCCGCTTTCTGCCTCTTGTCTGTCAGTACTCTACACAGCACCCAGCATTGTCCCATCCACACAACCATCTGATTGGTTACACGCAGAGCGGGAACAGCCAATCAGCAGTGCGTATTCAGAGCGCATGTAGAAAGTGCTTAGCGTTTAGCAGGTAAGCATCAGGCAGCGGACTCTCCCCAAATTATAATAAACACCTCCCAGTCAACTACTAGTAACATCACTATGAGCCCGTTAACCCTCTAGAAATATAAAAAGCAGCTCAGCTCGCTTGCAGTCCTGGCTTGAGGTGAAGGCTAATTCGCTTTTAGCGTAACGTTAGCTCATTTTGCGGTGTGTGTGTGTGTGTGTTACGGACAGCAAAGCCCTGTATGTCTCTTATTTCACTTTACCTTTTTCTGTGTTGATTGAGCTGTGTTGAAGCAGCAAATAAGGACATTATGTTAAATGAAGAGTTTCTGTCTCTGATAGTTGATTTAATAATGTAAGTGCATCATTAAGCCTACATGAACTCCATGGTGTTCAGGGATGAATAGTCTCTCCTATTGCTATTGTACTATTTCTTTCAGCTATAGTTACATTAATCATTAGTAATGGAGCAGCCTAGTTTTGAATGGCAAGGTTCCTGCTATCACATGTTGATAAAAATATAACATTTACATATGTAAATCAACTACAGACTTCCCAAATGCTGTAATAAATTAAGCATGATGAGTTGACTTGAAACTGTTTAATGTTGCACTTTTTATATGTAGAAGAAAAGTTTTGTCATTTTATTTAATTTGAGCAACAACTTGAGGCAGTTTAATGTTGATTAACGTGGGCAGAATTATTATAGTGTTCCCAATATTAAAAGGATAAAGCCATTGTTTACAAATTTGGTAAATAAATAACCAAAAAATGTATATTTTGTTGTTTTCTTACTGTACCGAAAATTAACCGAACCGTGACCTCTAAACCGAGGTACGTACCGAACCGAAATTTTTGTGTACCGTTACACCCCTAGAGAATACATTTTACACCATGTTCAAAGTTACTACATGTACCAGAAATGTAATTCAGGCAAATCGCAGACTTTGTCTCCCAGCCGGCCTGGGAACGCCTCGAGATCCCTGGGAAGAGTGAAGTTTGGGCTTCTCTGCTGAGGCGGCTGCCCCCGCTACTCGACTTCGGATAAACGGAAGAAGATGGGTGGATGGATGGATCACGGCATGTCATTTCAACAAAATTTAGCTTGAGCGGGACAGGAAGACACACACACAAAATAAAGCACGGACACAAAGTAAAACAACCAATTTATTTTAAAAATAAAATATGCCCTGTTCAAGGCTGATTGTATTTCACACCTTGAAAATGTCATGAGCGGGGGAAGGTCAACTGGTGAACATTTTCCAAACATTATTCCACTATGTGGAAACGATGATGGGTAAATGCTTTTTCCGGGGTTTCAAAATCAAATAATCATGCATGTGACAGGCATTGCCTAGAACAGCTTTTTCGGGGGTTTGTGTGAACTTTGACCTGACACGGGAAAAGCAGGGAAATGGTTAGCGGGAGTTGAATGAGTGTGTGCAAAGCTTGGCAGAAGGGTTGTTGCTGCTGTGTTGTAGCTTGCTAAGAATACAAAAATAAAGTATAAAGGCAAAACTGTCTTCAATTGCATGATTCAAGTCAAGTCAGTGTACATCACAGGCACCGTCGGGGGGGAATTGACGGACGGCCTAGCACGGAAACGTTCCGCAGTGAAGCCGTTAAGTAGCCGTTACGCATCCAATGGAAATTATGGATTAGAATTTGTGTTAATTGTGGGCTGTAAGAGCCGCATTGAGAGCATCCCATAGATTACTGCAGAGCTTTATGTTTCAGCCATGAACAAGTTATTTAACCCTAAATAATAAAGTGGGGACCCTAATTCTTATCATGTGTTTTGTACAAAATATATTACTGTCCTCTAAGAAATGTCAATTTACTGGTATCAAGCAAAATAAAATGATTAAGGACTAATAAGAACTAAAATGAAACTAGTAAATATATTAAAGGTGAGTGAAACACAATTACAACCTTTTAAAACGGGTGAACCAAAATCTTCATCATCTAGAAACAATGAACTCTTTTAAGCATTCTCAGCCTCAACTATGTTAGTACGTCTCATGGGAAGGAAGTTTAATTAGCATGTTTGACTGTCTTTGTTGTCACTGATGGGAGATAGTGATACTCAAGAACCTGAATCACAATATACTCATGCATGGTACACTTCCGCTTAGATAACTCTTACACAGCAACATAATTCATCAAAGCACACCTGACTATTATTATGAACAAAATCACACTACAGACCTTCAGTATAATTACATAGCCCTTGCTGTATGTTGTACACAACATGTACATTTGGAATTATCCGGTATTCTTTATAGCGAGGCCATATGTGGAAATGCAATAATGGCCTATAAGTTAATGGCCTGACACATCAAATCTGGATTAAAGCACCCCACACGGTTGAAAAAAGTCTACATTGGCACAGTATGGTTGACCATGTTTTCATTTACGTACTATGATACAGAACAGTTAGACCTAGCGTGACCTTTATTGGAAAATAGTTTTGACATCCAGACAGAAAACAAGTTATCCTCTGTGGTAATATTATCTCCCACTTATGTTCTCATTAAATTTGAGGAACCATTTTTCACCTGTTTATTTTTGTCTTGTGGTTGGTTCAATGCTGAAACCTAAGGACACAATTACTCTCATGCTGGGTGTACACCTGTGCCCCCACCTGCGTTACCTGATTATATTCCATTACACACCTACATGCCTCCAATACATGATAAACCACACACATTCGGCACTAGAAACAAATAAATATTTTCTTATTTTTGAGCCGTAACTGTTTCTACCACTGTGTCTTTCTTGAATTATAACTTAAGCTGCTTTGCTCTCTTGTTTTCTTCTTCCCCGCTGTACCTTACTGTACCTCCTCATCACCACTGTCTTTACCATCTTTTTCTACTTTCTCCTTATAATTTTCACCTCTTTTCTTTTATTGCCCCACAATTTTTCCCTTATCGTCCTCCCCTAGAAGTATCGATACCCAGAAGAGGAAGGGGCTTCGCTAAGTGCACCACAATTTCACCAGCAAACCTGTCTTCAGCACCCCATGGGAGTTACCAGAGAGCTGACTGATGGAGGGACTCTAGGGAGGGAAGGGATGGATCAGGGGACCTGGAGAAGAGAGGGGGAGGGAACTGGAACTATGGAAAGAAATATAGGAAGAGACATGGAGAGATCCCTGATGAGGGATGGATCTCTCAGGCGGCACTGTAATCTCCGCGGGGCAGAGCTGGTTCAGGTTGCGGAGCGACAGCTATCGCAGATTCAGCATGTCCATGGATACGTCACCCACACACACATCGAACCTGCTCAGGTAACTCCTGATTTTTTTCAACATCGGTTTGAGTTTGCAAACTGAAATGCTCCTTTGACTTGTAATTGGCCAGTTAGAAATAAGGTCAAGGAAAAATTCATATATTAATTTAATATGGTAGTAAATACAAAACAAGTGTTTCCCACTGAGCTATCTTAATTACAAGAAAACATTGTCCCCAATAATATTGTCATTAAAATGCTAAGAAGTGTGTGTATACAGAAAACATGTCTGAGCAAGCTGCTCACTTTTTGGCCCAGTTTGTAGCATGACAAAAAGACAAATATTTTACATAAGACCTCCCTTAAACTGAATTTCTACTCCATGACTGGGTAGCTACCTTGGAAAATGTCCTTTTCTACTACCCGGGGACCAATATTACTCTATGTCAAATCCCAAAATTAGGAAGAGCTGTTTTGAATACACAGTTACACATCAATACATTACCTCCCAACCACTTAATGATATTAGAGCAGAGTGGATTAATTTTAAATACGACAAGCGATAAAAAATGGATGGATGGATGATTTTTTGCAGTTTTTGTTGGGTCCCAAGACCTCGGTTGGGAATGTAGGGAAGCTTTGTCTCCAGCTCCAGTGCTGAAGTCTGGAATGTTTGGATTTGAGGGCTAATCTCCTTCTTTCCTTCCTTACAATTGCAAAGTGCAAAATACTTCATTGGTCATATGCCCCTTAAAAGACCCACTTCATATCAGACTGCCGAGAAGAGAGTTGGTTGAGCAGTGGACTCATTTGCATGAGACAGAACAGGCACCAAAACCAATTACTCTATTTTAATCACCGCTGTTAATGGAAGACTTTTCAATGTACTGTAATTTTTTAACCATGGGCTATTTTGACCAAAGCATCTTAGTGGAATCAAGACAACGAAGAATATTTTTAATTTGAAAAAATGTGTAATAATTCTTCAAATAATATAAAACAATTGCATCTACCAGCAATTTAAAACACATTCAAACACATACCTCTGTGAATGTTATAGATCAGGGTTGATCCAAGTGGTTCTCGTGGCACAAATTGTTCCCTGTCAAGTTGTTTCACTTGTCCCGCCAAAGGGCGGCTTCCCAATTGTAACACATTCATACTGACCTCTTACAACCTACATAATGTTTTGGGGTACGCTTAAAATCGCGGTGTTTGGCCCGCAGCCAATTCAAATTTTCATTTTACACTTTGGCCTTGGAGGCGAAAAGTTTGGGCACCCCTGTTATCAAGCCCCTACTAGGCTCTGTGTGCTCTTGTTTTTTGCTTCTACTTTGGTCAACTTGTTGAGGCAACTCAACCCTTCTGAGTGCAAACCAATGTCGAGGAACATGCGCGTTTTATAATAAAAAAATGTCAGACTTTATTTTCTATAAATTTATATGCACAAACCTATTTGAGTACCAGGGGACTATATCTACAGAACTGAAGTTGACTCATTAGAGTAACAGGATATTTTTTTTAGCATATAATTAGAAATTGCATGAAATATCATGTTGACAAATAACAATAAACAAATTACATCAAAAATAATTTTGGTAAAAGGATTGTGCTAAGATATATATTGTCACAGATAAAATGTCATCCAATGTACAGAGAAAATAAATGGGTTATACTTGTATAGCGCTTTTCTACTTTCAAGGTACTCAAAGCGCTTTGACAGTATTTCCACATTTACCCATTCACACACACATTCACACACTGATGGCGAGAGCTGCCATGCAAGGCGCTAACCAGCAGCCATCAGGAGCAAGGGGTGAAATGTCTTGCCCAAGGACACAACAGACGTGACTAGGATGGTAGAAGGTGGGGATTGAACCCCAGTAACCAGCAACCCTCCGATTGCTGGCACGGCCACTCTACCAACTTCGCCACGCCGTCCCAAAATCAATGAGTAAACTTACTTTGGCCTGTAGGATCTGAATTATACAACTTCCTGTGTGATCATGTGACTTGTAGAATAATCCACATTTTTCAGAGGAGGTAATGTTAAGGTAAGAGAACTGAGTAACCCAGGCGAACACCTCGTTTCAATTGTAAGTTAAAAAAAATTACGTACATTTACCAAAAAGTTTACCAAATGTATACGTTAGGATAAGGAGTTAAGATAAGGAGTAACACAAATGTGTAAATTTTTTTTTTTAAATTTAGATTACATGCTAAAATAAAACTTTTGGGAGGGGGGCAAACAATATATATATATTTTTTTCTGGCATTATATGATCTTTTAACTTGTATTTATTGAACATGCAATCAGAGCTAAGTGCAGAACACTTTGCGTAATAAAAAAATATTTTACACTTACCTTTACTGTGCATTTATGTATTAATTTCCTCGGGACACACTGACACTGATTGGTAGAATTGCCTTTAGATTCCTTAGATTGATGCGCAGAAATTGAATAAAATATATGCAAAGTTAAATAACATTCAACTATTATATCAGGGAACAATTAAACTGTGATTTTGCAACAAATTATGTCGTTTTAACCGATGTCTGTGAAAGCAAAGTACTTACTGCTTTGCTTAGAATATAAATAGATCACAATGAACATACTTTAAAAATTAAATTTTACATTGCATTTAATTGTTTTCATCTCGAACTGTCGTCTATTGCTATTATACAAGGTTCTTGTGGATCTTGCTGTTTTTTTGTGGAGAAAAATTATAACAATTTGTCATTGGTGGGTTATCACAATAAGCGGAGTGAAGGCGCAACAAACCAAACTTGAAAACCCTGGGAAGAAACAAATAACTCAATGCACTAATTTAATGAGGGAAGAAATAGGTGGCAAAACAATAAGAGGTCCAACACAAAACAGTAATGAGTAGTTCAAACAGGACTGTGATAAAGATGTTGCTATGTAGCTCCACCTTGTGGCTTGACACTACACCCAATATAGCGCCCCTTAAAACTTCACTTGGCAGATTTAGGGTGCATGGTTAACATTTGTTGATATGTGATCACCTTATTGTTGATTCATATCATGCAACTATGACTGGGGTGTTACAATGCGGTCCTGATTTGTTTTGAGATTCTGCACTGATCAAACATATTTAACCACATGTTTTTCAAGGCCATCTGTCCTTGTCTTGTAAAGTACACATACCATTAAGCTAACTAACATTAGCATCACTATCACATTGTTAATGTATGTCGCTGTTGGCGAATGTGCAGGTTATTTTAAGCGCTTCACCTTCCCAAATGTTTCATCTGGCATGCTTTTGTATGACAGATGGGTGTGCCATCTTGTTCTCCCTATGTACTTGTTCCCTTCTCGCTCCTTTTCTTGCTCACAGCCTGCGTCTTTTTCTCTCTATGGGAGAGAAACACACCCATTCCTCCTTTTATGTTAAATGTTATGTATCCTTCTTATAAATAATCCATGTACAAAAATGTTCTGTTCCACCATGCACTGGTCGTCACATCTCCATTAATAGAAAGAATAAGGAAACTGTTTGTTAATGCTGAAAGAAGAACCTGACAATGGGCTTAGGTTATTTCCAGAATTGATATGTGCATGCTTCTCCCCTTGTTTAGTTTATACTAACTAGTATGTGCAAGAAAGTAACACCTGTATGTGGTGAGTTATACAATGCTGATGTCTATACATCATAGGAAGAATCTCCAGAAGCTCCATTTGATGGTGAGGTGCGGCCTTACCAACAAGGGGACAATATGAATGAAGCCCTAGCCCCACCATTCTCATCCCTCTATTCTAAAAGCCATGCCCACTACAAGGTAAAGCTGCCTCTGAGTCGGTTTCATGAGTTAAACATTGCATTATAGGATATTTCATTTAATTTTCAGTTTTTTAATCATTGGTTTCTTTTGTTTTTGTACCATACATAACATACTGAATCTGTTTTATATTTTGTTTATTTTTGTTTTAGATATGGCTATGAATGTTCTCATTCATCCAGGTCATTGTCATCTCTTATAAGATATGTTTTTGCTACACGATACTGACATTTTATATGTAGTTATTGTTTTTAAACAGAAGGAGGCAGTAGAGGTCTTAGAGGTAGGCTAAGCCTTTCATAAAACTGTCCATTATCTCTGCAGTCTATACTGTTCCAGAAGATCATGCAAACTCCACGTACGCCTATGTCAAGTTTTGAGCCGAGAACCTTCTTGCTGTAAGGCTGTACATCTAATGTGCAATAAATCTGATGCCACATTCTGTATAGACCTGATCAAAATGATTACCATTAAACGTAACAATTATTTGACTTCAAGCATGTTATTGTTACGTCATATTGTTGTTGCTATTGTAAATGATGACCGAAGTTGAACGTTGACTCTCGGGCTGGGCGATATGGCCTTGTATTAATATCTCCATATTTTTAGGCCATGTCACGATACACGATATATATCTTGTTATTTTGCCTTAGCCTTGAATTAACACTTGATGCATATAATCACACCAGTATGATGATTCTATGAGTCTACATTAAAACATTCTTGTTCATACTGCATTAATATATGCTCATTTTAAACTTTCATGCAGACAGGGAAATCACAACTAATTCAATTTACCAATATTGTATTTACTAAACAGTTATTAAGCAGTGGCACAAACATTCATGTAATTTCAAAACAGAAAGTGCAAGATTGTCAGATACATTTTAAAAGTGAGTGCACTTTTGTGCATGTCACTAAGATGACATATCAAAACAACACTAAATTAAAGTGCACTTTTTGTACAGAACGCCACTACAATATTTTAAAACAAATAAAGTGCACTTTTGTGCATGATGTCACACAAGATATTTCAAAAACTGTAAAATAAAAATTAGTTGCATAATATTAAATCAAATTGTGTATGTCCTTTGCTGTGTGGTAGGTTACTGCGGACGTCATTTCCTGTTTTTGACTATTTTTTTCATACGGTGTTGATCTGGAAATGGAAGACGCCAGGCTCAATTGGTTCAGTGCTGGTTGCTTTGGCATTTTGTTGGGTGTGGCACCAGCCGGAAATGTTGACATGCAGAGTTTCAAGCACTCCTTATTCTTTAGCGGGTGACTTTTCAAATGATGTTGTAGCAACGCTTTTTGCCGCATACTTTACATATTACGGTTGTCTGTTCAACATCTTCCCGCTTGAAGACAAACCACCGCCAGACGATGGACCCCGTGCTGTTTTTCTTGGGAATTAATTCTTCCTCCATTTGTTACCAAATTCGCACTTTCTCTTTCTCGTATTACCACTCGCACCGCTCTGCTTGCACCACTTGCTACAGTTAACCTTACCCATATCGCTACCTCTCTACTCGGCGAGAGCGTATGACGTTGCACGCACGACAGTTCGCTTGTTTTACGTCTCTGTGAGAAGGAGAGACAAGAAAGAGTGAGAAAAGCCTGTAGTGTAATGCCCGCAGCTAAAAGCAACTGCGTGAGAACGTATACTCGAATACTCACAAAATAGTCGTTTTCTACATCGCACAGAGACAAACCCACGATATATCGAGTATTTTCGATATGTCGCCCAGCCCTAGTTGACTCTAGAACCTTAGTTAGAAAATGCTCACATAAACACTGGTTGTCTGTCTCTAGCACACAAATACTGTGAGACACAAAGGTCACACAGAGACCACAGTGGCTCTTAGTCATTAAGATTATGCGGCTAATTAGGTCGGAAGGAAAGTCACAGAGGACTATGGAGTGACAAGACATGGGATAAAGAGAGAATTACTGGCAGACAGATAAAGAGACTGAGGGTAGAATTGTTGCTGTATGTTTATCACCCTGTCAGTTAGCCGAATAACCCTTACTTCTCATCCCAAATCCATCTTACCACCTGTTGATGTAGTAATATGAATCAAATGTTATGAGAATCACTATTTACTATTTCATATTACCTCAGTAAGGAGGAGGCCAAGTAGCTTTAATATTCACTATGTTTGTAAGCATCATCCCAAAATAAGTTAATGATTGTTTTGAGGTGGTTCCATATGTGCACAAGTTAAACTCCACACAGTGGAGCCCAGAAATTGTAATGCCTCTGTAGTATTGCAAATTGATTTTTTTTTTCTGGAAAAGTTACAAAACCTAATGTCAGGCTTGTCCCTGACAGTTTAGTTATGTTTTGGTTTTTCCTCTGTCATTTCCTGTCAGCGCTCTTATTTTGGTTATTTCCTGATTGTCTCCCTGAGTTCTGCTTCCCCTCAGCTGCGGCTGATTGGCACCTGGCCACACCTGGTGTCAATTAGCCAGCTGCTATTTAAACCTGCCTTCCCCTCCAGTCAGTGCTGGATTTTTGTCATTTCTACTTGTCGATGTCAGTGTAGCTGGATGCGGTAGCGGTAAGCTATATTCTGTAGCTGTTTGTAGCTTGCTGTCTTTTTGTTCCTCGTCTTCCAGTTCCTGTTTCCCTGGCATCCTGTTTCCTGATCCTAGTTCCTGGTTTGTGTTTTTACTTTTATTTTATGAACATTAAATCATGTTTTCCTGGACAAAGCCTGCCATCTCTGCATCTTGGGGTTCGTCATCTACACACCCTGACACCTAAGAGGTCGACCCACCGTCTTGTATGACCTAATGTGAGACTTCAGCAAATCTCTCAAGATTTTGGGTGGATTTATTAGTTTCAGGCATGCTTAGCAAGTTACATGAAGGAACATCACATGATTACATTAACACCATTTAACGTGTTTGAAAAGGAAGTGGGAGAAAGCAGAGTGTTTGTATTCCTACTCCTTTTCCATATAAATTACTGATAATTCATTCACATCATATATTTTACATATTGACGCTTATAATATCCTGTTTGCTTACATTTTGTCATTTCAATGTTGTTCACATCCTGTGTGAAGAAAAAAAAGGAGTTGGAAAAAATTAGTCAGTAAATAAATAGGGAGTTAAAACAATTTCAGTTTGTGCAGTGTGAAGAAAAAGGTATTAATGTGTTAAAACGAGGACAACAATTTAATTAAATATTTGATAAGTCTAGTAAAACAAGAATACATTTTAGTGATTAATAGACAATAAATCAATTCAAATAAGTGGAGTCAGGTTCAAGCTCGAAGACCTTTATGAAGAAAACAAACAAGGAACCCAGATTTCCCTTGCCCGGACGCGGGTCACCGGGGCCCCCCTCTGGAGCCAGGCCCGGAGGTGGGGCACGATGGCGAGCGCCTGGTGGCCGGGCTTGTCCCCATGGGGCCCGGCCGGGCACAGCCCGAAGAGGCAACGTGGGTCCCCCCTCCAATGGACTCACCACCCATAGCAGGGGTCATAGAGGTCGGGTGCGATGTGAGCTGGGCGGCAGCCGAGGGCAGGGCACTTGGCGGTCCGATCCTCGGCTACAGAAGCTAGCTCTTGGGACGTGGAACGTCACCTCGCTGGGGGGGCAGCAGCCTGAGCTAGTGCGCGAGGTGGAGAAGTTCCGGCTAGATATAGTCGGACTCACTTCGACGCACAGCAAGGGCTCTTGAACCAGTTCTCTCGAGAGGGGCTGGACTCTCTTCCACTCTGGCGTTGCCGGCAGTGAGAGGCGACGGGCTGGGGTGGCAATTCTTGTTTCCCCCCGGCTCAGAGCCTGTACGTTGGAGTTCAACCCGGTGGACGAGAGGGTAGCTTCCCTCCGCCTTCAGGTGGGGGAACGGGTCCTGACTGTGGTTTGCGCTTACGCGCCAAACCGCAGCTCAGAGTACCCACCCTTTTTGGATTCACTCGAGGGAGTACTTGAGAGTGCTCCCCCGGGGGATTCCCTCGTTCTACTGGGGGACTTCAATGCTCATGTTGGCAGCGACAGTGAAACCTGGAGAGGCGTGATTGGGAAGAATGGCTGCCCGGATCTGAACCCGAGCGGTGTTTTGTTATTGGACTTTTGTGCCCGTCACAGATTGTCCATAACGAACACCATGTTCAAACATAAGGGTGTCCATATGTGCACTTGGCACCAGGACACCCTAGGCCGCAGTTCCATGATCGACTTTGTAGTTGTGTCATCGGATTTGCGGCCTCATGTTTTGGACACTCGGGTGAAGAGAGGGGCGGAGCTTTCTACCGATCACCACCTGGTGGTGAGTTGGCTGCGATGGTGGGGGAAGATGCCGGACAGACCTGGCAGGCCCAAACGCATAGTGAGGGTTTGCTGGGAACGTCTGGCAGAGTCTCCTGTCAGAGAGAGTTTCAATTCCCACCTCCGGAAGAACTTTGAACATGTCACGAGGGAGGTGCTGGACATTGAGTCCGAATGGACCATGTTCCGCGCCTCTATTGTCGAGGCGGCTGATTGGAGCTGTGGCCGCAAGGTAGTTGGTGCTTGTCGTGGCGGTAATCCTAGAACCCGTTGGTGGACACCGGCGGTGAGGGATGCCGTCAAGCTGAAGAAGGAGTCCTATCGGGTTCTTTTGGCTCCTGAGGCAGCGGACAAGTACCGACAAGCCAAGCGGTGTGCGGCTTCAGCGGTCGCAGAGGCAAAAACTCGGACATGGGAGGAGTTCGGTGAGGCCATGGAAAACGACTTCCGGACGGCTTCGAAGCAATTCTGGTCCACCATCCGCCGCCTCAGGAAGGGGAAGCAGTGCACTATCAACACCGTGTATGGTGAGGATGGTGTTCTGCTGACCTCGACTGCGGATGTTGTGGATCGGTGGAGGGAATACTTCGAAGACCTCCTCAATCCCACCAACACGTCTTCCTATGAGGAAGCAGTGCCTGGGGAGTCTGTGGTGGGCTCTCCTATTTCTGGGGCTGAGGTTGCTGAGGTAGTTAAAAAACTCCTCGGTGGCAAGGCCCCGGGGGTAGATGAGATCCGCCCGGAGTTCCTTAAGGCTCTGGATGCTGTGGGGCTGTCTTGGTTGACAAGACTCTGCAGCATCGCGTGGACATCGGGGGCGGTACCTCTGGATTGGCAGACCGGGGTGGTGGTTCCTCTCTTTAAGAAGGGGAACCGGAGGGTGTGTTCTAACTATCGTGGGATCACACTCCTCAGCCTTCCCGGTAAGGTCTATTCAGGTGTACTGGAGAGGAGGCTACGCCGGATAGTCGAACCTCGGATTCAGGAGGAACAGTGTGGTTTTCGTCCTGGTCGTGGAACTGTGGACCAGCTCTATACTCTCGGCAGGGTCCTTGAGGGTGCATGGGAGTTTGCCCAACCAGTCTACATGTGTTTTGTGGACTTGGAGAAGGCATTCGACCGTGTCCCTCGGGAAGTCCTGTGGGGAGTGCTCAGAGAGTACGGGGTATCGGACTGTCTGATTGTGGCAGTCCGCTCCCTGTATGATCAGTGCCAGAGCTTGGTCCGCATTGCCGGTAGTAAGTCGGACACGTTTCCAGTGAGGGTTGGACTCCGCCAAGGCTGCCCTTTGTCACCGATTCTGTTCATAACTTTTATGGACAGAATTTCTAGGCGCAGTCAAGGCGTTGAGGGGATCCGGTTTGGTGGCTGCAGGATTAGGTCTCTGCTTTTTGCAGATGATGTGGTCCTGA
>NC_084561.2:30058823-30161323 GCF_033978685.3 Nerophis lumbriciformis
TGGGACCCAAACAGGATGGATTCTGTTTTACCCAAGTGTATGGATAGCTTGTTGTCAGCGAGCCAGGTGCAAGTTCTACAGAGTTCAGCACTGAGGATTTTCTCCACCTGTGACTTGTCCCTGTCTGATACCAGCAGGGCCGAGTCATCCGCAAACAAGAACAATTCACAGTCGCATGCTGATGACAAGTCGTTTATGTATATATATGTATATATATATATATAATGGAGGTAACTTATATATATATATACAGGTAAAAGCCAGTAAATTAGAATATTTTGAAAAACTTGATTTATTTCAGTAATTGCATTCAAAAGGTGTAACTTGTACATTATATTTATTCATTGCACACAGACTGATGCATTCAAATGTTTATTTCATTTAATTTTGATGATTTGAAGTGGCAACAAATGAAAATCCAAAATTCCGTGTGTCACAAAATTAGAATATTACTTAAGGCTAATACAAAAAAGGGATTTTTAGAAATGTTGGCCAACTGAAAAGTATGAAAATGAAAAATATGAGCATGTACAATACTCAATACTTGGTTGGAGCTCCTTTTGCCTCAATTACTGCGTTAATGCGGCGTGGCATGTAGTCGATGAGTTTCTGGCACTGCTCAGGTGTTATGAGAGCCCAGGTTGTTCTGATATTGGCCTTCAACTCTTCTGCGTTTTTGGGTCTGGCATTCTGCATCTTCCTTTTCACAATACCCCACAGATTTTCTATGGGGCTAAGGTCAGGGGAGTTGGCGGGCCAATTTAGAACAGAAATACCATGGTCCGTAAACCAGGCACGGGTAGATTTTGCGCTGTGTGCAGGCGCCAAGTCCTGTTGGAACTTGAAATCTCCATCTCCATAGAGCAGGTCAGCAGCAGGAACCATGAAGTGCTCTAAAACTTGCTGGTAGACGGCTGCGTTGACCCTGGATCTCAGGAAACAGAGTGGACCGACACCAGCAGATGACATGGCACCCCAAACCATCACTGATGGTGGAAACTTTACACTAGACTTCAGGCAACGTGGATCCTGTGCCTCTCCTGTCTTCCTCCAGACTCTGGGACCTCGATTTCCAAAGGAAATGCAAAATTTGCATGGTTGGGTGATGGTTTGGGGTGCCATGTCATCTGCTGGTGTCGGTCCACTCTGTTTCCTGAGATCCAGGGTCAACGCAGCCGTCTACCAGCAAGTTTTAGAGCACTTCATGCTTCCTGCTGCTGACCTGCTCTATGGAGATGGAGATTTCAAGTTCCAACAGGACTTGGCGCCTGCACACAGCGCAAAATCTACCCGTGCCTGGTTTACGGACCATGGTATTTCTGTTCTAAATTGGCCCGCCAACTCCCCTGACCTTAGCCCCATAGAAAATCTGTGGGGTATTGTGAAAAGGAAGATGCAGAATGCCAGACCCAAAAACGCAGAAGAGTTGAAGGCCACTATCAGAGCAACCTGGGCTCTCATAACACCTGAGCAGTGCCAGAAACTCATCGACTCCATGCCACGCCGCATTAACGCAGTAATTGAGGCAAAAGGAGCTCCAACCAAGTATTGAGTATTGTACATGCTCATATTTTTCATTTTCATACTTTTCAGTTGGCCAACATTTCTAAAAATCCCTTTTTTGTATTAGCCTTAAGTAATATTCTAATTTTGTGACACACGGAATTTTGGATTTTCATTTGTTGCCACTTCAAATCATCAAAATTAAATGAAATAAACATTTGAATGCATCAGTCTGTGTGCAATGAATAAATATAATGTACAAGTTACACCTTTTGAATGCAATTACTGAAATAAATCAAGTTTTTCAAAATATTCTAATTTACTGGCTTTTACCTGTGTGTGTGTATATATATATATATATATATATATATATATATATATATATATATATATATATATATATATATATATATATATATGTATATATATATATAAGTTACCTCCATTGTTAACTGACTTTTGCCAGTGTGTGTGTGTGTGTATGTATATATATATATATATATATATATACATATATATATATATATATATATATATATATATATATATATATATATATATATATACATATATATATACTCGTATATAAAGACTGGCAAAAGTCAGCTAGCAATGGAGGTAATGTGAGTCATTACATCTATTCCGCCAACACCTTTAAAAAAACATCCAAAAACCTCCATCAACGTTTGTAATGGAATAACAAGCACATTCATAATACCATGTAAAATGTATGTATTTTGCTCATTTTAAGTATACAGCAGCGCATTAGTTTCACAGACGCATCACAACGTTCAACATTTCCCTTAACTATTACTAATCATGACATACTTCATGAGAGCCAACAATGACTACTTTAAGACCAATTTTGAAGCCTGAATTTATGGATGATGAGCTCCAAGCTATGCAGATCTAGTGCTAAACAAAAAATTCAAAGTACGAACATAATAAAACAATGTCTGCTCTCACTGGGATGCCGACTGATGGGATGTTTATATCATCCCTTTTAGAGGAATAATTAATCACAATCCTCATGCAGATAAAAAAAGAAAAAAAAAGGCCCCCAAACGAGCCTCTTTTCGTGTCTCTTGTAATCTCCGGGTTTAAGTTAAATGTCAAAGTTGACCAACTTCTCGGTTTATGGCCACAACCTTTGACTAAACAAGGCATGATTTATAATAAAGCACAAACTTTTACCAACTCAGAGGCGATGCAGCAGCTCGGTATGTCGATAGCTGCATAGGACAGTTACCGCTCAGTGATCAATGCACTGCTAAAAGTAGTTCCTCTGCATTAGCGTTTATTATAACAATATCGCTAATACACTTGTTTAATATTCAGGTCACAGCATTTATATGCAGTATGTTTTTTTACAGTGCTTTTTGGGCGCAATAGACGCAAGGACGTAATGACTCCCATTAGCTTCATTACAGCTACCTTGTACTTGCCGTATATTACAAATTAGAATGCATCAAAAAAAGACGTGTTCTTGTTTTACACAGGGATTGTGAATGACAGGTAAAATTCCCCCCAAAATGCAATTCCCCTCTAAGCCACACACTTTCAGTGTTACTTTTTGTCAAATGCAAATGATTGTTCCTTTCAGCTTGCTTCTCCACCACAGCAATGCCACCTTGTTTTTTTCTGCTGGTGAAATTTATGATGATGACAGGTGTGGTTGTTTACATCCACATCCACCCCTTTTGACTGCAGAAAGTTTGCAACCTTTTGCTATGTTGAAGCAAAATCATTTTTATCTTATCAGCTAGCCTGGCATAAGGCGTGCGTGTAATGCGGAGGCCAGTAGGGTGTGCTCCAGCCTCACATTATGCCATTAGAACTGTGTTCCGGCCCAATTAACAAAACCCATAAGTTTAACTTGTGTGATTGCGCTGATTCGCAGTCATGTTAGGTCCACTTCCCCTTCTCTGGCACTACTGCAATTCTTCTCAAATAATGCAATGCCAAGGGTGTGTGTGTGACTCCAGGGAACATGCTTTATCATGCTCCACTTTGAAAAGCTTTGCACTGCAAAACGTGCTCACTGTAGCCATTATCCTGACTTCCTTTTTTTGTTAATAAAATAAATCCGCACAAATTGTTTTATTAATTTTTGTTGTTTAGGTTAGTGTTTTGTCTCTTGTGCTCCAGAATTAATGTTGCTGATCAAGTTGATTTATTGATTTATTGAGGTTTTGTTTTTTTTCCAGTATCAAATGGTTCACATTGGTCAAGAAAATGTATCGTTTGAATAAGGATGTATTTATTTTTCTAATTTCAGGCAAATTCAAGCAGTTTAAATATTTTCTGTTGTAAACTAAAAAGCAATGTTAATAAAATTATTATTTCTTGTATTGTTCTCTTTAATGTTAATAAGGATAGAATGGTATTCGGATGTGTATTTAAACAAATTATACTATTTATAATAGCGGCAGAGAGTGTGAGTGTTTCTTCTTCCTAAAGGGCGTAACAGAAAATAATTGAGAATCAACTACTGAATAGGTGGACCAGCTAAGTAATCATTGGCACACGCATGTGTGCAACATATTTTAGTCATGGAATTACTTAATGCAATCACACTTAGCCAGTTGGTATAACTGGTCTGCTCTGATTTGTTATGAAATGCGGACCACCACGCCATACTTGCCAACCTTGAGACCTCCGATTTCGGGAGGTGGGGGGGTGGGGGCGTGGTTAAGAGGGGAGTAGTATATTTACAGCTAGAATTCACCAAGTCAAGTATTTCATATATATATATATATATATATATATATATATATATATATATATATATATATATAAATAAAAAAAACTACCGGAATTTCAGTGTTCATTTATTTACACATATACACACACATAACACTCATCTTCTCATTGTTGTACTTGAAAGTGCAATGCTTTGCAGCCAGAAGCACAGCCTTTGAAGGAGCATAGGTGTGGGCAGCATCTGTGAAATTTAATTTGCAGGAAAGGAGTGAGTTAAGGGTTGAATTGTCCATCCTTGTTCTATTCTCTGTCACTATTTTTCTAACCATGCCGAACACCCTCTTTGATGATGCATTGCTGTGTGGCACGCACAAAAGTGCTTTCATCAAATGCACTAGAGTCTGGAATCTTCCATCTCTCCCTAGCATGGCCCAAAACCGGTCAATCCTTGCTTCCTGAGGAAGGATGTTCCCTCTAATTGTTCATGTGTCTGAGCAAACACAAAAACTCCCTAAGCATTCAGTGTAGCACATGTGAGCAACATCACACAAGGCAATACCAGCAGCACACCTGTCTCAAACCAATATTTTATTATAACACTCAAATGAGAGGAGTCATTTTCATGAGATTATTTTGTAATATTTGTGATTTGGCCCACTTGTAATGAAAATAAAAGAACTTTTGTTTTTCATAAGCTATGGATTAGTATTGTACAATATGTCTGGGTGGGTGTCCTGCTTTGGAAATAATTTGTACCCCTTTCAGAGATCACATTTAGTTGCCCTTAAACATCCTCATGTTGCACAATGAAATGTAAGCATAGGATGAAGTGTGCATTCCTGTAACTTTCTCTAGTAAAAGCATTCCATGATTAATATCAATAAATTAACATTACGGTAATAATAAATGACAGTAGAATAGGCACACGTATGACTGAGGAGTCATAGTGTAACTTTGTGTGGTGTTTGAGTTGTCCGACTTTTTGTGTGGCCATAAACGCACCAGTGGCTTAGTGGTATGCGTGTTGGTGACAGATGACAAGTTGGTTTTGGCCTGGTTTGTACGGCAGAAAATGACTTGTTTTTCGAGATAGAAGTTTTTACTCAAGTTTTTGGTGTGGTTATGGCCGAATATAAACAGTTTTGCTCAATAAAGTGATCGATATAATTCCTGTCCTCGAAGCATCTCGATAGACGTTACAATAATTGAACGGTGTTCAATTGAACGGTGTTGGCGAATACTGTTAGGGCCGCTTGTTGTCACTGTCACTCAGAGTTACATTGCAAAATTACACAGAATAAATGTGTTTATTTTGTTTAGAATTCAGATGGGATTTGATTTGGTGCGCGTCATATATTTGCTGTGCGCAGAGCACGCTTGAGCAGTGCGCAATTGCGCAGGTGCGCACCTTAGAGGGAACGTTGTGCCAATCACTTGGTAGTCCACTACTTCTTCCCGGAGGCTATCCAGGTCCAATCGCAGCTGCGGCTTGGAACTTACAAGCGTATTTCTTCATCTTACTCGTCGTCGGCGTCGCCTTGGCTGTATCTTCCTCGTTCTTCTGCTTCGTCTCCTTGTTGTGTGCGCAGTTGTGCACTCTCTAAAAGCCGTAGATGTTATGACGTGATTGAGCAGGCATGCTGTTTATATCGTGGGAAAGCGGACGTGAAAACAGGCTGTCGACACGTCACTCAGGTCCGCATGGAGCTGGAGGGGGCGTGGCCTCCAGGTTTTCGGGAGAGGCGCTGAATTTCGGGAGTCTCCCGGATTTTAGGGTTGGCAAGTATGCACCACGCTAAACTTGATATATTGGAATGGAATGCAGATGGAAATATGTTCTTAGTAGGGTTGTACAGTATACCGGTATTAATAAAGTAACGCGATACTAATTAATTGAAATCGGTACTATGCTGCCTTTGCTGATCATACGTTCATCCGAATGCCGCTGTGCAGCGGTGACTACAGAGCCGAGGCACATGATGTTGAGTATGTCAAAACGCACACACAAAGCGCATACAACAATAACATCGTTGTGGGGAAGAATAGAAAAAAAACAGACAATTATACTGGTTGATAAAGGTGGTGCGTGAAGCTCAATAGGAGGTATTTGGGCTTCAAAACTAACGATAAAGGTGACGCTTTAAACAAGGACGCACCGCGCTGCATGTGTTGCTTTAAAACACGCCTCGCCAAATGTGGCGATTAACTCCGTTGCTTCAAACTATAAAGTTATAAAGTTATAAAGAGTGACATGTAATACTGTAGTTGTCACACCTTACCTGCTGTTCGGCTTCCATGCAGACCGTAGTTGAGGAGCATAAAGCAGAAGTTCCTTCGAGTGCGAATATTTTCGTCGGGGGTAACACCCTTCACTTTACCCGGCAATGGGTCTGCTAAGCTACGCTTTCGGGTCAGAATGACGTGGCCGCCAATTCGTGACAATCTGGTTGCTTTATTATTAGTTTTGCAGGGCACAACCGGACCCATTCATCCTTCGACTGCGCAGTGCACGCGCTCCCTCTCTCTCTCTTTACTCGCTCACGCACTCACTGATGTCGCTCAGTCAACACATTGACATTATCGCAAACACACACACACTACTCTCATATGTTAACCAGCTCCCCTGCTGTGCACATGTAAATACGTAGACGCACACACAGCTGCTTGGCTTGATGCCAAATATTAGAGTAGTTAAGACCGCCCACTTAGCGTCAACTAATGCAAGTGAAATTACTAGTTTTTTTAACGAATTCCAACAATTTGTGTTTTATCTTTAACAAATGTGTGTTTTACATGCTATTTGGCTTATCTGTGTACATTTATCCATAGTTTTGTTTTTAGTACTTACTAATAATTGTATTTTTCTTAAAACACAGACCAGGAGTGGCAACCATAATTCATGAAACATTTAACATAATGTCAATAAAACTTTGTATTATATTCTAATCTAAGCCTTGATTATGGCAGACTATATGTAATATGGAAAATTGTAAATTGTTCTTTGAGTGCAACAAGAAAAGCCCAATTTGCCCTTTAATTTATATTTTAACCTTGTAAAATTGTTATGTGAGTGCAATAGGAAAGATATGTTTATTGTATTGTAAGATTTTCTGTTCAAATATAGCCAATATTGACATTTTTCGTAGTTCCCTTTAATCGAAAAATTATCAAAGTATCGATATACATCCTAGTTCTAAGCCACTGTGTGGGTGTTTTTTTTTTATACACAAATTAATCACTTACAGCAGGGGGTTCAGGAAAGGTGCAGGATGGAAGGCATTGACAAGTGAGTAGAATTGGACAGAAATTCCTTTAAAAATTATAGTTATGTCTTAACCCCACGTAATGACGACGAAGGATGATATATAGTAAATATAAAAACATCTTAGAGACATGCCAATGTTACACTTCAAAAACCCCTTGTCTACTTTACATAATAGCCGTTTGTTACCCAGCAGTGGGCAAATGCACTACAACAAAGTAATTCTTCACTTTGAAAAATATTAAAAATTTTAATGCTCAAATCAACTGCCGTGAAAGTTCCCCAAAACGTATGCAAAATATATTCAACATGTTCAAACACTTATAAATATTGATATCACTAGACATTTTCGGCAATAGATATGTTTAAAATGTTATAATATTTAGGTTAAATGTTTAATGTTTAGCTTTTGATTTTAGTTCATTATACATCAAGATAATAATATATTTCATGATATAGTATTTTTTCTTAAAATTATATACGTATATACACACAAAATAAACTTCTGTTCATTGTTAGTCCTTTTATTTATAAAGACACATTTTTATAAAAAGGACAAGATAAGAAAGAAAAATGTAAAAAACAACAAAGTGTATTTAATGCCAGCCTTTTTTTCGACATACTGAGAGATTGTCCACTCAACAAATGTGAATTTATGAATAGTATCTGGTGTCTGTGGGTAGAGTCTGTAGAGTGTCCGCCCTGAGATCGGTAGGTTGTGGGTTCAAACCCCGGCCGAGTTATACCAAAGACTATAAAAATGGGACCCTTTACCTCCATGCTTGGCACTCAGCATCAAAGGTTGGAATTGGGGGTTAAATCACCAAAAATGATTCCCGGGCGCGGCACCGCTGCTGCCCACTGCTCACCTCCCAGGGGGTGAACAAGGGGATGGGTCAAATGCAGAGGACAAATTTCACCACACTTAGTGTATGTGTGACAATCATTGGTACTTTAACTTTTTGACGGCATGTTTTGCAGTTTACCGTTGTTTGGTCGGCATCTGACTTTTTAAATCCTTCGTTTTGGCAGAAATTCCTCTTGGTGTTTTGTTGGCTTAACTTCCATTGTGCTCTCCTTCTGCGTCATTTTTGACATTCATGCTGCTGCCAGCTCTCGCACACATGGATGTTATCAGCGTTGTAAAGTTGTTTCATGCGACGTAAATAAAGCTGCAGCGTTGCTGCAGTTACATTAGTGGCAACCCAAATGTTAACTTTTTGATATACACATAAAGTAAAATTAATAAACATAATTATTAAAATGATTATTATGACGGACAATAATATTGTGCAGCACTACTCAACATTTGTAATGTAGGTTCATAAGGCAGATACAGCAGTATCGCATTTAGCAGTATCTATATTACACAATAAATCTGTAATATTTTCACACCACTCATTGAGATGGTTTTAGAATATATAAACGATGTCTTACCATATTTTAATTTAAATATATACTATTTCTAACCAACAATTTGTCTTTCAAGTGATAGTGGCAATACTTTTACCTTGGACATTTTTCTGACCCTGTAAATTGAAAAACCTGTCTCTCTATCTCCCTCACAGTATCGTATAGATTATATACACCTCTACTGTATATAGCCTAAGTATTTACTAGGGAAGACTGACAAAGCTCTTTGCTTACCAGAATCGAACAATAGACTAATGGAAGTGCTGGGGGCGAGCCAAAAATGAACCAATGCAAAAGACAGTAGTACTGATCTGACTATTGTCTGGACTATGCTGCATTTCACTACAGAAAACTGTTGCAAATAATCTTGATAATTCAGTTGATACTTGTAAGGATAGGACAATTGAATTCCTTCTTAAAGGAAATAATTACAACACAAATGATCACACACAGTAAGAGCGTAATTTACTAACCTCCTAATACCACGTGCTAAACAGCATGTGTAATCTATAAAATAGTGTGTACTATTAGTAAGCGTGTTGTGTGCGATTTACTAACACTGCGTGTACAATTGTAAAGTGGCGCAGATCGCCTTATTTAAATTAGGATTTTGCAATTATTATACGGGGCATCACCATGTAGACACAGTCTAATTTACTGCACAGTGATGGTAGCATCTGTGGCATTTTGCTATGTTTTCAAACATGCAGGATACATCCACCACTTTTTATGAGCATTTTAGAAGCAATCCAAAGTGCATCGACAATGAAACCACGTTTTCTTTACTTTTTTACCGCCAAAGGTGTGCTCATTGGAGAGAGGCTGCATTTACTTCGCTCGAGACGCAAAAAAATGCATACTTAAAGATGTTGTTATTATATAAAAACTATTTGGAAATATATATTCTATTTGAAAAAAAACCCAAACATCATTAAAAACACTTAAAGACATATCAATTGAATTTGTTTTAATCAGCCCATTTAAGTCCTCGGATATTATATATATAAAATTATAAAATGATGTTGCTGAATACACAATATGTCTATTTTTTTTTTCTTCTGACTGTCCAAAATGTTGACTCTCTCACACACACACACGCACGCACACACACGCACACACATGCGCACCTTCTTGTATTTGTTACCTTCTTGCCTACCTGTAGTATTATAATACAAGTCGGAATTTTACTCAACACAAGTCAAAATTTTACAAGAAAAACTGAACATTTGTGCAATATTATGATAAAAGTTGGAGTTTTACTCAATAACAGTAGCAATTTTACAAGAAAAGCTTAACATTTTGGCAATTTTATTGAAAGAGTCGTAATTTTACTCGACAAAAGTCACAATTTTATAAGAAAACTAACATTTTGGCAATATTATATTGAATAATCGGAATTTTACTTGGCAAAATTATGACAAAAGTCATAATTTTACTAAAAAAATACCAGTAAGTAATAATTTTACATAAAAAAGTAATAATTTTACAAGAAAATATTGCAATATTACAGAAACAGAAAGAAAATGAGAAATTGTTCCAAATTTTATAAGAAAAAAGTCGACACTTTAAGAAAAATCCTGCTTTTAGTAAAAAAAAAAAAAGTGTTGAATTTTTGGTTTAATTGTTCTTCATTATTTACTTCAAGTTATTACAGTATGTCTCTATATAAATATTTGTTAAATAAATTTTGGCCAAAGGGGGCACATTTCAATTTCTTACACACACTTGTTATTACATATGTTGACCAGAGGAGGAGCACTTTTAAAACTGACACACAGTCAATTTGAAAAATCCCTCCTTTTTGGGACCACCCTAATTTTGATCGATTTCACCACCAGGGGTGCAAATTAGACATTCTCTATTAGATGCAATGGTTTTCCGTATTGGGACCATGATTTCGATCCTAACACACACACACACACACACACACACACACACACACACACACCCACACACTTTCCATATTGGGACCATGATTTCGATCCTCACACACACACACACACACACACACACACACACACACACACACACACACACACACACACACACACACACACACACACACACACACACACACACACACAGGTTGGAGGATTCTCGTCTGTCCATCGCGCAGTGTAGAATTGTGCCCGCTTGCACGTTCATATGACACGTGCTAAATAAAATGCAATATAAGGCTGGCAAAACAGTGATGCGTGTTAATAAATCACCTTCTTCTCCTCAAAGTTTTGTGGGCGTTTTGTTGATCAGCATATTTTTTGCATACTAATAAAGACAGAGACTCAAAAATGTATTACACGCTTTAGTCTGCTCACTTAACAGATGCAATCGCAAATAGAACAGCAATGCGTGTGCCGTGTGGTATCAAGTTTGCACATGCTTTAGTATGAGTATGAAAACTTTTAGTAAATCAGGCCCTAAATTGGCAAAAAAAAATTTAATATGAGTGTGCCTATGTACTGTACATAGTCAAGTTAAATCCGTAGAAATGATTGAATTTTAATCAAGACTTCAGTCAGCCCTTGGAAATAGTTTAGTAGCCTTATTGAAAGTGCACTTGTCTGCTCAATAATCTATAACAAGCCTTTACCTATGATGTAAGGGCAAAGTTTGCTCTCTCAGTCTTTCGATATTAAACATGCATGATGTGTGCTTTTTTTTAATTGGTTCTGAAATATTAATAGACTTGGCATTCACTTGCTGACATTTGACTAGTGGGTAGGGGAAAGTGAAAGATGAACAAAGGCAGGTGTTTTTTATATGGCCAGCATAGCCATACAGTGTGACATGGTTGTATACTGTACAATAGGCACTGCTAGACAGTATGATTAAAAATAAGTTAATGATTTGGTTACAGTTATTTATGTTGTCAGGCACTTAAAGGGGACCTATTATGCAAAACTAACTTTTCTTACCTATAAATACCTGGTTGTGTGTATTTGGGATCGGCATAAATCCAGAAACGCTTAAATCAAACCATGGAGGTATGGCAAAGTTATTTATAAAACAAGCTTGCCTTCCTTCATACTTCCTTCAAATGAGCCGTTTGGAATTTGCCCTGTGCTCCGGTGAAATGGTCCGATGAGGTCCCTGCCAATCCGCTCAAACGGGACCTCCATGAGTGGTAATGGGCGCAAAGGCGCCCTGTGGGTGGCCGCTGGATTGACCGGCTGGCAGTCCGGACAGGCAGCGCACCAGCGGCGCACGTCTGCCCGGATGCCTGGCCAATAGAAACGGACCATTACCTGGTGGAGTGTCTTATCATGCCCCATGTGTGATAAGATGTTCGCATGTTCACCCCATAGTGAACATGCGCCGCCTGGAAAACTATTTCCCGACGGCGTTTCGGCACCAACAACTGGGTGATCTCCTCTCCGTTTCACGGCTCACTCGGTAAAATCTATCTCTAATAATGGCAAAATGAGGGAATACCCGCGCACCAGCTGACCATCGATGGAAACCACCTGGTGCCAGGCCGCGCGCAGATACTCGGCGAGGGTCACCGCTGATGCCAGGTCTCGCGGCCGGTGATATCGGACCCAGGTCGCCGTCCGCGCAGGGATCGCCTCCAAGAACTGCTCCACAATCAGCCGCTCCATCACCTGGACGTCTCCCTCCTTCGGCTGCAGCCAGCGCGTCGCCGCCTCTTGGAGCCGTTGACCCAGCATGAACGGGCGGTCCTCTGTCCCCAGGTGCATCGTCCGGAACCGGCATCGATGCTCCTCGGCAGTGCACCTGGTCCGGATCAGCACCGCACTCCTCAGGTCCGGGAAGCATACGTGGGAGGCCGCCGGTAGGCCAAGCGCCACTCGCTGCGCTTCCCCCGCCAGCAGCGGCAAGAGTCTTACTCCCCACTCCTCTTTTGGCCATGCGCATACCTCCACTGTGGCCACAAAAATGTCTATAAATGCATGGGGGTCCTCCTCCTCCCCCATGTGCTGTATGGCGATGGCCGCTGATGTTGGCCGTGCCGCTCCCACCCGGTCCGGATTTGGCCCTGCTGGGCCACTTGCTGGCGGACCACCTCCATCTGCTGGTGGCTGGCCACTGTCACCGCCACGAGCACGTTCGCCAAAGCCGTCAGGGGGTCAATCTCTTCCGCCTCAGGTGGTCCGGCCATATTGGGCGCCAGATTGTGGAGGTTGCCCTCCAGGGGGTTCTTCGGACCACCAAGCACCGACATGATTGCCCGGTTCAGGTTCACAATCAATGTTCCCTCTAATTTTTCATGTGTGTAAGCAAACGCAAAAACTCCCTGAGCATTCAGTGGAGCCCATGTGAGCAACATCAGACGTGCACACTGTGGCTACACCAGCAGCACACCTGTCCCAAACCTGACTAAATAACAAGTTCAATCTCCATCCATCCATCCATTTTCTACCCCCCTACATATTATTGTCACATATGCATGTACAATAGATGGCAGTATTGCCCTGTTTAAGAGTGTCACAACATTGCTGTTTACGGCAGACAAACTGCTTTACGGTAGACGAAAACGTGACTGCTGTTGTTGTGTGTTGTTACCGCGCTGGGAGGACGTTAAGGAAACTGCCTAACAATAAACCCACATAAGAAACCAAGAACTCGCCCTCGATCATTCTACAGTTATAACGTGATTGGGCAGGCACGCCGTTTATATTGTGGGAAAGCGGACGTGAAAACAGGCTGTCGACACGTCACTCAGGTCGCGTGGAGCTGTAGGGGGCGTGGCCTCCAGCTCCGCCTCAATTTCGGGAGATTTTCGGGAGAAAATTTGTCCCGGGAGATTTTCGGGAGAGGCGCTGAATTTCGTGAGTCTCCCGGAAAATCCGGGAGGGTTGGCAAGTATGGGGCCAACACAGATAGACAGACAACATTCTCTTATTATTATAATCAAATGACAGCAGTCATTTCCATGAAGCTATTTGCTAATATAAGTGTTACTTACAATGACAATAACAAAAAATATTGTGTACTTGTATTGTTTGTCTGGGTGGAGGTCCTGCTTTGGAAATAATTTGTACCCCTTTCAGACATTGCATTTAGTTCCCATTAAAACATTCACATGTTGCACAATGAGATGTAAGCAGGGGATCATGTGTACATTCCTGCAACTTCCTGTTTGTAAAAAATATATTTTTATTAGTATTTATCTAATATACTAACAGCATTTCATGATTAATATTTATAAATTAAGATTCCTAATAAATGACACTAGAATAAGCACACATTTGATTGGTAAATCATAGTTTAACGACCTGGAATTACACTTTATGTGTAGTGTTGGAGTTGTCCGACTTTTTGTGTGGCTGTAAACGCATCACTGGCTAAGTGCCATATGTGCATGTGTTGGGGCAAGTGAGAAAGAGCGAGCGGCTGCTGTTGATATAACAAAGTTGCTTTTCGTCTGGTTTGTACTGCAGAAAATGACCAGTTTTGCTAGATATAATTTTTTTTACTAATGTTTTGGTGATGTGTTTATGGCCAACAATAAATAATTTTGCTCAGTAAAGTGATCGATGGAATTCATGTCCTCAAAGCGTCTCGACAGACGTTACAATATTTGAACAATGACGACGAAAACTGTTTTCTCTGTCATGTCCGTGTCGTGTCGAAAATTGTTATGCGCTTATTTTTTTATTTGATTTTGTGCGTGGCATAGATTTGCCGCGCGCAGAGGACGCTTGAGCAGTGCGCAATTGCACAGGCGCGCACCTTAGAGGGAACATTGTTCACAATACAGTTTTATTTTGCAATAAAGTCGGTGGGTTGCTTTCCAGCAATTGTCTTTTGTGGCTGTGTCCGGCTCGCTCTCGGTCTTACTCCAGCTCCCCTCCAGCTCCAACAACCTCTCTCCTCCCGGCTGCTGCTTATACAGAGCGACAGGTGATTAGATAACAAGGTCCACCTGGGCCATCTACGCACCTGTCGCTGACTTCGAGGCCAGTCCTGGCATACCCTGTTCCGCTGCAGGCCCGCAGGCCACGCCCCCCTCCACAGGAACATACTATGATAATGTTATGTTACATTCGCACAATTCAACAAGAGGAATAAGCAGACATTATGTAATCCTGAACCTGTCAGACTGTGGTCTAGGCAGGAAAGAGAAAGAGTGGACTGATAAAGTGTATTGATGACACAGTTCAGGGGACTAACAAAAAACGACGATGCAAGTGAAACAAAATGAAAATTAATTTGCACAGCAAAAAAAAGTAAAAAAATACAATTGAAGAAAAATCACAAGCCAGAGAACTGATGAGAATTACCCAGCTCAGGGAGAGTCAGCTTCTAGGGAGAAACAGAAGTAAATGAAAGGAACCAAAAAATGTGTCACAGTGTGTGGCAGTACCCCCTCCCTCCACCAACTCAACAGGCGACCCACCTGGTTTGTTAGTAAACCTGCGATACAACTCTGAAAAGTTATCTAGGATGAGTGACAGAGAAACCCAAGATCTGTCCTATGGACCAGAACCCTTCCAATTGATAAGGTACTGAATCCACCTACCGTATTTTCCGCACCATAAGCCGCCCTGGGTTATAAGCCGCGCCTTCAATGAACGGCATATTTCAAAACTTTGTCCACCTATAAGCCGCCCCGTGTTATAAGCCGCATCTAACTGCGCTAAAGGGAATGTCAAAAAAACAGTCAGATAGGTCAGTCAAACTTTAATAATATATTAAAAACCAGCGTGATGTGGGCGCGCATGGAGTCGTATATCAACATGGACGGAGCTGCGTGAAAAAAGCCACCCGGCCTCTTCGCGTAAACTTCCCTTAACCACTCGCTCATCTTTTCTTCATCCATCCATCCCTTCGAGTTAGCTTTTATGATGACGCCGGCTGGAAAGGTCTCTTTTGGCAAGGTCTTCCTTTTGAATATCACCATGGGTGGAAGTTTCTGGCCATTAGCATGGCAAGCTAGAACCACAGTGAAGGACGACTTCTCATTCCCTGTGGTGCGAATATTCACCGTACGTGCTCCCGTTGTATCCACAGTGCGGTTCACAGGAATATCAAAAGTCAGTGGAACCTCGTCCATGTTGATAATGTTCTCTGGCCGGATCTTTTTTTCAGCTATCTTGTTTTTACAATATGCACGGAAAGTAGCCAGCTTTTCTTGAAAGTCTTTAGGCAGTTGCTGTGAAATAGTAGTCCGTGTGCGGATGGAGAGATTGCGTCTTTTCATGAACCGGAAACCTGTCGCTTAGTAGGAGCCATTTTGTGGTCTTTACAGATGTAAACACACAAAGGAAATGAAACGTAATACCCGCGCGCTTCTTCTTCTACGGGGGCGGGTGGTTGCTTACCGTAGAAGAAGAAGCGCTTCCTCTTCTACGGGGGCGGGTGCTTACCTTGGCAGTTGCTTACCATAGAAGAAGAAGCGCTTCCTCTTCTATGGGGAAAAAAGATGGCGGCTGTTTACCGTAGTTGCGAGACCGAAACTTTATGAAAATAAATATTTATATTAATCCATATATAAGGCGCACCGGGTTATAAGCCGCACTGTCAGCTTTTGTGAAAATGTGTGGTTTTTAGGTGCGGCTTATAGTGCGGAAAATACGGTACTTCTTCTAGCATCAAGTATGGTTTTAGGCTTAAACGCCAGATGGCCATCGATCAATTGCAGAGTAGGATGAGAAAGAGGCACTGGCGGAGGACTTATGTCACATGAGAAGACTTCAGGCAGGAAACATGAAAAACAGAATAGATTTTAGGAGCCGGAATCTTCAGCCGAACCACCACGAACCACTTGACCCTTCGCTGCACAAGGAAAGGACCAACAAATCTGGTAGACAGCTTCTTCAGTTCCACCGCCAATGGGAGATCCCGATACGATAACCAGACCAGGTTAACAATCGGGAGCAGGTAGGCTGTGTCTGTTGGCCAGAATCTGGCACTGGCAGCGCGACCTGAGAGCAAGCCGAGCATATACGGCACTTTGGTGGAGTCAGTGGAATATGTATGAAGCTGCTCAGCGAAAACCAAGGAACATTTATGAATAAACAATTTACACAGTTCAAAATCCCCCTCCTCATACTTTGTCGTGGCTTCCTGGGGAGGGAAGATGAATGACGGAGCTAGAGCGGCCGCTTCTACAGAGGCCTTCGCAGTGGGGGTAGGATGAGCGATGGTCAGGGCGTGCATGTCTCTGATTGATCTTCTGTCCTTGTGCTGTCAAAGCCAAATAAATATGTTCCTGTTCTGCAGAATCCATTATATGGTTGTTTTATTCTGTCAGACTGTGGTCTAGGCAGGGCAAATAATTGATCCCACTATGCAGAGCAGAGGTCAGAGTGGATTGGTGAAGTGCATTTATTACACAGTTCAGGGAACTAACAAAAAACTACGGTGCAAGTGAAACTAAAAGAAAACTTGCACCGCGAAAAAAGCTACAACAATCAAATTGAAGACAAATCACAAACCAGAGTACTATCAGGTGGGCCAAAAAGGCTACTGTAACTGCAAGGTAGGGCTGGAATAAGCATAGGCCAACAAGAGTACATGTGGCCGTCAAAAGTGGCAGACAAACAATAGACCCACAACTCAACTGCAGCAGGAGAGGTGATTAAAAAGGGACGCTGATACGAATCACATTCCGTAGCTCCAGTTGCTCCGCCCAGCTCAGGGAGAGTCAGCTAAATGAAGGGAACCAAAATAAAGGGTGCAAAGACCAGTGTCACAGAATGTGACAGAACCTCCTTCATTTCTCAATGACTGATAGTTTAAAAAAGTTAAAGTACCAATGATTGTCACACACACCAGGTGTGGTGAAATTTGTCCTCTGCATTCGACACATCCTCTTGTTCACCCCCTGGGAGGTGAGGGGAGCGCTGCTGCTCACTGGGAATCATTTTTGGTGGGAATCATTTTTGGTGATTTAACCCCCAATTCCAACCCTTGATGCTGAGTGCCAAGCAGGGAGGCAATGGGTCCCATTTTTATAGTCTTTGGTATGACTATGTTGTATGTTCACACTTACGCTAATTCATGAATCATTTTATAAACGGAAAATACAAATATAGAAAATATAATGAATAATATTAATGAGCAAATAAATTGGCTATGTGTGCTGTGTCTTAAAGAAGGGCTCTTATTGGTGCATTGTTTTAGTACTTTACTACATTTGTTTCACAATTCTACACCTCTTGTTGATATGCAAAACATGTTTTGAATTGTGCCGGCAAAAAGATTATATTTATTTTCACCTTGCGGCTGTACTTCTCTCTTGTTGTATACTGTACAATGGTTGTATATTGTTGATTTGATATATTATAGATGTTTGAAAATGTGCCTTTTACAATATTTGTAATTTTAGCAAAGGAAGGTTTGTTCTCAATAATGAGATTCACATAAAAATCTTTATTGCCCTTTTTGCAGTTATTGATTGTGAGTGAAATTAAGAAGGGATTTTCCAATCAGAGTTTTGTGCTGCCGATTCTGATACAATCATCCATGATGAGATCGGCCAATACCGATCACATGTATTAGCTCTAATTATTTCAATTTATCTAAGGTAAATACTACAGTATTGACAATTTAACAATAATTTAGCGATTCATTATTCTATTTTGTTACATACAATTGTTTGATCAAAACAATGTCAATAGTACACAATAACTTAACAAAAGCAAAAATTACAATCTGCTACTCGTTGAAATGTCTTTCCCCAAAGTCCTCCTGGATCCAGGGAATAATTCCCTGAGTTTGTAAACAAAAACACCAAAAAAATTATATTGACAAAATAAAAATATTTACCTAATCACTCTAGTATCTATCTTATCCTGATACTCCCCTTGATATCGACAACCAATTCATGAATCGATCCGCCCTTGTCTTACAATAATGAAATACCAAGATTTGCTATCTTATAATCGCTAAAGACTCTTTTTAATTTTATTGCTTGTTTCCTGTTAATATCTGCTTACTTTCTGCTGTAACAGGGTTCCATCTACACTTCTTAAACTTTACCAAGTACTTCTTGGTGTTGTTAAAAACTGCACGTTGGAGTTCAACCCGGTGGACGAGAGGGTAGCTTCCCTCCGCCTTCGGGTGGGGGGGACGGGTCCTGACTGTGGTTTGCGCTTACGCGCCAAACGGCAGCTCAGAGTACCCACCCTTTTTGGATTCACTTTTTGGATTCACAGTACTTGAGAGTGCTCCCCCGGGTGATTCCCTCGTTCTACTGGGGGACTTCAGCGCTCATGTTGGCAGCGACAGTGAAACCTGTAGAGGCGTGATTGGGAAGAATGGCTGCCCGGATCTGAACCCGAGTGGTGTTTTGTTATTGGACTTTTGTGCCCGTCACAGATTGTCCATAATGAACACCATGTTCTTGGCACCAGGACACCCTAGGCCGCAGTTCCATGATGAACTTTGTAGTTGTGTCATCGGATTTGCAGCCTCATGTTTTGGACACTCGGGTGAAGAGAGGGGCGGAGCTTTCTACCGATCACCACCTGGTGGTGAGTTGGCTGCGATGGTGGGGAAGGATGCCGGACAGACCTGGCAGGCCCAAACGCATTGTGAGGGTTTGCTGGGAACGTCTGGCAGAGTCTCCTGTCAGAGAGAGTTTCAATTCCCACCTCCGGAAGAACTTTGAACATGTCACGAGGGAGGTGCTGGACATTGAGTCCGAATGGACCATGTTCCGCACCTCTATTGTCGAGGCAGCTGACTGGAGCTGTGGCCGCAAGGTAGTTGGTGCCTGTTGTGTCGGTAATCCTAGAACCCTTTGGTGGCACCGGCGGTAAGGGATGCCGTCAAGCTGAAGAAGGAATCCTATCGGGTTCTTTTGGCTCATAGGACTCCTGAGGCAGTGGACAGGTACCGACAGGCCAAGTGGTGTGCGGCTTCAGCGGTCGTAGAGGCAAAAACTCGGACATGGGAGGAGTTCGGTGAGGCCATGGAAAACGACTTCCGGACGGCTTCGAAGCAATTCTGGACCACCATCCGCCGCCTCAGGAAGGGAAAGCAGTGCACTATCAACACCGTGTATGGCGAGGATGGTGTTCTGCTGACCTCGACTGCGGATGTTGTGGATCGGTGGAGGGAATACTTCGAAGACCTCCTCAATCCCACCAACACGTCTTCCTATGAGGAAGCAGTGCCTAGGGAGTCTGTGGTGGGCTCTCCTATTTCTGGGGCTGAGGTTGCTGAGGTAGTTAAAAAGCTCCTTGGTGGCAAGGCCCTGGGGGTAGATGAGATCCGCCCGGAGTTCCTTAAGGCTCTGGATGCTGTGGGGCTGTCTTGGTTGACAAGACTCTGCAGCATCGCGTGGACATCGGGGGCGGTACCACTGGATTGGCAGACCGGGGCGGTGGTTCCTCTCTTTAAGAAGGGGATCCGGAGGGTGTGTTCTAACTATCGTGGGATCACACTCCTCAGCCTTCCCGGTAAGGTCTATTCAGGTGTACTGGAGAGGAGGCTACGCCGGATAGTCGAACCTCGGATTCAGGAGGAACAGTGTGGTTTTCGTCCTGGTCGTGGAACTGTGGACCAGCTCTATACTCTCGGCAGGGTCCTTGAGGGTGCATGGGAGTTTGCCCAACCACTCTACATGTGTTTTGTGGACTTGGAGAAGGCATTCGACCGTGTCCCTCGGGAAGTCCTGTGGGGAGTGCTCAGAGAGTATGGGGTATCGGACTGTCTGATTGTGGCAGTCCGCTCCCTGTATGATCAGTGCCAGAGCTTGGTCTGCATTGCCGGTAGTAAGTCGGACACGTTTCCAGTGAGGGTTGGACTCCGCCAAGGCTGCCCTTTGTCACCGATTCTGTTCATAATTTTTATGGACAGAATTCTAGGCGCAGTCAAGGCGTTGAGGGGATCCGGTTTGGTGGCTGCAGGATTAGGTCTCTGCTTTTTGCAGATGATATGGTCCTGATGGCTTCATCTGGCCAGGATCTTCAGCTCTCACTGGATCGGTTCGCAGCTGAGTGTGAAGCGACTGAGATGAGAATCAGCACCTCCAAGTCCGAGTCCATGGTTCTCGCCCGGAAAAGGGTGGAGTGCCATCTCCGGGTTGCGGAGGAGACCCTGCCCCAAGTGGACGAGTTCGAGTACCTCAGAGTCTTGTTCACGAGTGAGGGAAGAGTGGATCGTGAGATCGACAGCAGGATTGGTGCGGCGTCTTCAGTAATGCGGACGCTGTATAGATCCGTTGTGGTGAAGAAGGAGCTGAGCCGGAAGGCAAAGCTCTCAATTTACCGGTCGATCTACATTCCCATCCTCACCTATGGTCATGAGCTTTGGGTTATGACCGAAAGGACAAGATCACGGGTACAAGCGGCCGAAATAAGTTTCCTCCGCCGGGTGGCAGGGCTCTCCCTTAGAGATAGGGTGAGAAGCTCTGTCATCCGAGGAGAGCTCAAAGTAAAGTCGCTGCTCCTCCACATCGAGAGGAGCCAGATGAGGTGGTTCGGGCATCTGGTCAGGATGCCACCCGATCGCCTCCCTAGGGAGGTGTTTAGGGCACGTCCAACCGGTAGGAGGCCACGGGGAAGACCCAGGACACGTTGGGAAGACTATGTCCCCCGGCTGGCCTTGGAACGCCTCGGGATCCCCCGGGAAGAGCTGGACGAAGTGGCTGGGGAGAGGGAAGTCTGGGCTTCCCTGCTTAGGCTGCTGCCCCCGCGACCCAACCTCATATAAGCGAAAGAAGATGGATGGATGGATGGATGGATGTTTAGCCTCGTCTTCTAGTGATAACGATACTTGATAATGATACTCAAGATTGTAAGAAACTGAGTTATTTTGCAGTAATGGAGGTGATTATTATTAGCTTTGGGGAGTGGCTCCACTCTGTGTATAGAGACACATAATTATCTGCTAGTCGCTTGTCAGCCAGGGGACTAAAAATAGATACAGTGTCAGCCAGAGGGAACTGCCGTTAGTAATCAGCATTTGAAAGCATTAATCGACAATGTGGATTGCATAATTTTTAGCAAAAATCGACCGATACAGATTGAAGGCCAATTGATCAGCACATCTCTACAATTGAGCCTTAATTGCACCTCACAAATGTGTGCTGCGTAATTTTTTACCTTTGCTTTCTTTTGTGCCATTATAAAAAATTAAATATGTCCTACAGTTAATAGCAACTGTCAGCTGCTGTATCTCACGGTTAAGTAGATGCTTAAAAGAGCACTCACGTTTTTAAACATTGTTACCCGTTCTTTTAACCCTTCTGTACGCAGAGGTCTCTCCTATCTATGGGGCACGAAACATGTTTTACAAAATATAATTTATCATTTTGGCAAATATAGGTATTTATTTATTCAATCTGTTTTTTTCAAAGCATTAATGGTAACACAAGCTATCCGGTGGTGTTTTCATTACATGTTTTAGTTTGACAAATGTAAATTTGAGCAAATTGCAAACCACCTCTTTATGTGACCCACATAAAGAGGTGGGTCACACAAAGTTTGTGTGATAAACTATATGTATTGATCATAATTTAGTGCTATAAGGATTATTTAGATAATGAACAAAAACAGCTGCATCAATACAAACATCTGTATAAGAACAATATCATTGGCACATTCAGTGTAACATCTTTGCATACATGCTTCCCATACACTTTTTTACATCTTGTCACGAAAGACATCCTACGGCAGTACTGCCCTCAAAATCCTCAAAGCCTTTTTCATATTCTACTAGAGCAGATTTGTTATCATAAGGTAAACATCATGAAACATCTTTTTAGATGTTTAGAAACAATACGTTTATCAGTCAGTACCAGGTGTAAATCAGGACCAGGAAGCTGTTGCCATAGTTATGGTTTCCAAGGAAACACAGGAGGAAGCTGTAACAGGGGTCCTGAGCCACCTGCAGTTAATCCTTAGGGACGATACAATAACTGTTGATCTGTTTGGCCAATTGTTATCTCAGGATTCTAAAAATGCTGATACGAATCAGTTTAATTCTGCTACTAAACTCTAACTTTAGCAAAGGGAAGTGTGAAATTGTTCTGATAACGGTTGACTTTGTGCTTTCCAGATGCATGCATGATGATTAAATGCTTGGAAAAGTCTTCCTGCTGTACTCGCAAAAAATATTTTGAGGACTCTGGCTGTCTGCTCTGGATTTAAATCTTTGCCCGGCAACATCTTTTTGGAGTCTAAGCATGCAAGTCTGTGTGTTTTTGGGTGTATGTTCATGTGAGAGAAAGTGAGTGTGAATGTGTGGGAGAGCTGGGTGATGCAATATCTGGAAAAAGCCCAAGAAGAAGAACATAAGCAAGCACTAAAACAGCCTACCGAGTGATGTTTGCTTATGTCACGACATTAGTTAACCTGTTTGGAGCTGCAAATCTATGTGGCTGCAACTACTGTTGGTGAACATCTTTCATTTTACACAAATGTTGCTGATGTTGATATATTTATTACCATGATAACCAGGAACAATCATCAATCCATGTGTATGTGCAGGTGCACATATGTGTCTTTTAATGGGAGTGCATTTAGAACAGATTTTGCCATATCGTTGGTTGTTGGAGCACAAAGGCGTGGCTTTAACTAGTAATGGTGTCTGCCAGTGACAAAGGCTGAGAGGTGTCAAATTGCAGCTTCAAAAGACTCTATAAGACAATTTAGCAGAGAGAGAGAGAGAGAGAGAGAGAGAGAGAGAGAGAGTGGGTGGAGGTGAGCTCGGAAAAGAGGAAGAGAGACAGCATAATTTACTGAGAGATGGGAAGAGAGTGACTTAGAGTGAGATGAGATATGTAGGAGGGACGAGGTAGAAGCTGAAGAGTTGCAGCATGATTCGTTAACCCATCCTCCCACTTCAGAATGCCTGCATCTGTCCAGCTACTCATCTGCCCCATACTCCATCCAATCATTTTTAAAGGGCGCACACAAAAAGGCAGAGGGGCGACTGACCGGCCATCTCCTTGAAACATCAGTCAGAGAGGATAGAAGGAAGTGGGTAAGGAGGTGGGTTTGGAGGAGAACAGAGAAGAAGAGTGAGTTCCTTTAAATAATCAAGTGTTATTTATATATTGTGCAGCCCACACTCTATATTTTGCCATTTGTTGATGGTTGGGTTCAAGAGAGAAGATTTCAAGAAATGGCGATGCTTAAGCTTTCTCCAAGCTAGGAAGAAGTTGGGACAATGGACGAATTGATGGACGAAAAGCTGCTGATCAAATGGACTGGACGCACAAAGAAAGCCTGATGTTCCAACTGTAAATGGACGCTTTTACTTCCTACCTCATGCGAATCTCTTTGATTGCCAGCTGCTCTTGTGATATTTGGGGAGCTTAAGAAGACAAAAGCAATGGGAATTGGTAAAAGGAAATTGAACATACAAATGCCACATTAATTATTTGCAAAATGTGGTTAAAGTAGCGTAACATGGTTGTACTATCACGTTGATGGCAAATCCATACTGGCTAGGGAAAATACATCAACTCATGAAGCAATGGAAAAGTGGTACAAGATGAACTCTTGATTGACATTCAGATGAAAAAAAGCTAAAGCAGACAGCAGAGAAGATGAACTATATTTTTGGGAACAATACTCTTTACCCCCGCAGTGGAAGAGGGGGTGGAACCTCTGGGGGTCAGGGTGCAGGGATAGGAGTCAAGCAAAAGTTTGGACCCAAACGTGGCTCCTCCGAGGAGCTAGCACCTCCACACAACTCCTCCCCCTCCACCTCGTCTCCTGCTTCCTCCTCTCCTTCTACATCCTCCTCCCGCTGGCAACAGCTCCTTATGTTCTTCTCCAAAAGGAGTGCCTTCACTGACTGTATTACTTCAAACCAGGTAACACAAGTCACATGCTCTTTGTGTGTGTGTGTGTGTGTGTGTGTGTGTGTGTGTGTGTGTGTGTGTGTGTGTGTGTGTGTGTGTGTGTGTGTGTGTGTGTGTGCATGTGTGTGTGTTGTGTGGATTTGCTCGAGGGAGGGCAGGGGATCAGGGTGGGAAGTGTAATTTAAGATGGGTTTTTGTGTTGTGCGTGTATATGTGTGTGTGTGTGTGTGTGTGTGTGTGTGTCTGTGTGTGTGTGTGTGTGTGCGTGCCTGTGCGTGCGTGCGTGTGTGCGTGCGTGCATGTATGCGTGTGTGTGTGTGTGTGTGTGCGTGCCTGTGCGTGCGTGCATGTATGCGTGTGTGTGTGTGTGTGTGTGTGCGTGCCTGTGCGTGCGTGTGTGCGTGCGTGCATGTATGCACAAGTTGGTTATACTTGTATAGCGCCTTTCTACCTTCAAGGTACTCAAAGCGCATTGACATTATTTGCACATTCACACATAAATTCACACACTGATGGCAAGAGCTGCCATGCAAGGCCCTAACCACGACCCATCAGGAGCAAGGGTGAAGTGTCTTGCCCAAGGACACAACGGTCGTGACTAGGATGGTCCCCAAACAAGTTATTAGAAAGACTCCTAGTTCGAGTCTCTTTCATAACATCGGCAGACACGGTTCAAAGTCAGGTTTAGGTAGCTGTGTGTGTCATTGAACTATTTGATGGAAATTACATTGTATGAGACACTATAAGCTGAGTTTTTTTGCATGGTAAAGTTTGAATTTAGATCAACAGACCAATGGCATGAGATGGTTAGGCCATATTGAATTAAAATATCGCTACAAAAAAGTTAAAACCAGTGTGCCGAACAGATGTATTTCAGTGTACAGTGTATTGTATTGACTTAAGTTCATGTACATACTATAAACATACACACACTACTCAATAATGACATATTCCTAGGGATAGCAACACTAAACCAGATCCTATATTCGGTTTGTATGGTATAACACAGGATGTTTGAAGGTCAAAATATCCCACTGATCTTCTTCAAACTTAGTACCGGTATAAAGTGGAATATATTAAAGATAATAATTAAAAAGTATATCCCACTAGATGTCCAGGATTCGTCGACATTGTCAACAAATGTCAATAATAAAATTTGTCGCAGACAAATACATTTGTCGACATACGTCGTGACGTCTCCGCTCGTGTTTTTCCATAGGGCGCGTGTCTGCACCACCACTCACATCTACATCGCGGCTGAAAACTTGGTAAAGTGTGGGAATATTTCTTCCTATACTTGTTAAAAAAATATGAATTCCTTGCCAATTTTCCAAAGCATAGTTTGCTTTTATCACACTATATCTGTGATATGGGAGCATTAAAAGCGGATGCATATTTATGAACATATTATTCACCTTTGTTGTTAGTAAGCGAATGCGTACAAATATCTCAAGCTGAAATCAAAAGTTGATGGCTAAATTAGAATATGTGTATGCTTTATACTTTGACTAATCGCTAAGATAGTCGATGCCTAGTCCACTATCAAAATAGTTGTTAGTTGCAGCCCTATATCACACCTAAAATATGTTGTGACAGCTAACCTCAAATGTGGTTTCATGCTTTTGTCATTGCATGTGTGTTGCAATATTGAACCACATAAATACAGTTTTGCTCTAGTCCAGGGGTGTCAAATGTATGGCTCGTGGGACATATCAGGCCCGCGGACAGGTTTAATCCGGCCGGCGTGCCGCAAAATTTGTTTGCTGAGTATAAAAATGAGCTGCAATTTATTAATGAAAGAAACTGCTATTTTAAATGTGTACACATGTCACAATAGCAATTCCAGTGTAACCCACATTACACTGTTTAAAGATAACGTGTAAGCACCCTCTGGATTGGCTGAAGCTACTCCAATCAGCGCAGGTGCAAGAAATCAGCTGCTCCTGTTGTGGCTGGCGGCTGACTAATACTGTAGCGAAGCACAATACCTTTTTTTATTGTAAATAATTCACTCAACAGATAAAATAAGATGGTAAGATGCAAAGACTTAAGTCAACATGACCATCATCTTCCTCGTAGTTAGAGTTCAACGCTCGCAATTGGTTGATGGTGCGATGTGCACCCTGAACTCCATTGTAAAAATGTGAGTTTCTACATTTGTTGTTTGTTCTATTTTATTTTATGCTTAAATCTACTATGTTCACATTTGTGTTGTGGCACTTTTGGAGGTCACAAGTTTCTGGCGGTAGGAGGAAACACTGTGGCTTCTCCAAACACATGAGAATGCTAAAGAAGAAGTGCTTAAAGTTTAATGGCTTTGTAAATACACTGAGTAAAATGTCTAAAACTCATAGTGTTTCTCATTGTGTTTTTAGAAACTGCACCAATTTTCTAACTTGAAGTGTTTTGCCAAGAGGATTATTTGTAATGTGTACATTTTTAGATTGTGCTTGGTCTAATTTTGGCCAAAGTAAGACAAAGAAAACAATTTTGAAGTTGTCTTTATTTTTTTAAATTATTATGCCATGATTTTATCAGTTTGGCCCGCCTGGGAATAGATTTTCCTTCATGTGGCCCCTAAGCTAAAATTAATTTGACACCCCTGCTCTACTCTGTTACAAACCTAACTTTAAAGAGTAGGCAAGTTACAGCTCTGTACTTGCTCACTTGAACTTCATTGTAAATTTCAGTAGCAGGTACAACAATTACTAACACACACTGGCATGGAACCCTATATGTACTTTATCGCTCCTAAACCATTCCCCCTGCAACCTGTGTTTTAGGAACCTTTTTATTGCAATCCTATTGTAAAAGACTCTACCTTTGTAATTTACCACATATCACTAGTGTTTCTTACCTTCTTTAGTAATGTTCTGACACTGGCAACATTATTTAGCCTCATGATCTATAGGCTAATTCACCCAACACTTAGAAATACACAGTGCGCTTGAACGCCGCATCAGCACAGGGCACACAATGGTTGATAAGAGCAAGAAAGGAGAAAAAATTCATCGTTATGTGTGCACTCTATGAATTTATACTATAAACCACTCGCACACACATATAAGTAAAGTTGATTAAAGGATTCCCTAGCTGGAATCTACAGTGTCCTAATTTATAATATAACCACTATCCATTATTCACAGAGAATGAGCCACTTATGCGTGGGATTCTTTGTTTGGAAACTCGTTACAATGTGCAAACAGACTAGTATGTTAGACAAAAACCGAGACATATTTTTGCCAGTAATTTTTAAAAACCGAATACTACAAAAACCTATGTTTCTAGATTAAAGATCCATAAAACACAAATGCTACAAGAATACATTCCATTGAGCTGCTCGCAGTGAAAACAATTACAAAATACTTTTTTTTTTTTCTCAATTCCATCCACCCAAATAGACTATTGCTTTCACAGAAAAATTAGAGCACTGGACTGATCAGCAGTCAATTGCAGGGCCGACGCATAAAGGACAACATTTCACACTCACATCTTCACCCTAGTCACCTTTCAAAGTTTTAATTAACTGGGCATAATGTTCATGTTTTTGGACTGTGGGAGGAAGATAACGAGGAGATTACCTGTGTTATAACAGTGACAAGATGCAAAATCCACATTGACATTTTAAGCTGTATCCTAAACCTTTGTGCTGTAAGACAGCAGAAATCACCTCATATACCACTGTGCTGCTTTACCATTTCCATAATGTCATAAAACTATGTTGTGGCCATGGTAGCAGCATTACATAATTCACAGTAAATCATCAAAATACCTATCTGCTCCTTTTCATCCACAATCCATGTGCACATAGAGAGAAAAAATAAAACCCTTTCAAGTAGAATTTTTTTTTTTTCATGTTCACTTTTTTTGAAGATTGTTTGGTTAATTTTAGATTTGTTTAGATTTGAACATACAAACCCTTTTTTTTATTGAATCACAAATATTGAAATTCAACTATTTGGTGCATTTGCAAACAGCTAAAATAATGTACAAAGCAAACTATAACCTGCTACCCAAGAATGTACAACAATTATTCTCAACAAAAGAGGCAAAATATAACCTTAAAGGATAATCTAATTTAAACATTTGTATGCCCGTACAACACTTAAAACCTTTAGTATATCCGTATGTGGAATTAAATTATTGAATGGATTAACCAAATAAATCAAACAAAGAACCAATATGATTCAGTTTAAGAAACTGTTCAAACTACAAGTGTTCACAAAGTACACAGAACAATAATTATGATGAACATCTTGAACCCTTTTTTTTCTTTTGAGATAAAGATTATTTATGTATTTAGTATTTGTTTACATACTATGGTATATTATTTATTTATTCACTGTTCTGTTACAGAGGACAAGAAAATGGGATTAAATTGCTATGGTATGAAAAGGGGTAGGATTAAATAAACTCAGCTTCTTCCTACTCCTTTTCGGACGTGCTGTAATGAAACAATTGGAAATATGTGATGCACTATATTGTACCTATGCATGTTCGAAAGAAACTGAAACTGAAACTGAACTGAACTGAACCCAGGAATGAGGCCATATGAAGTATCAATGTGCATCTTATGCTGTATTATAATGTATTTATAAATATTTTCTATTTTATGGTGGATGAGATGTGTGATTTATGGTGGATGAGAGGTGTTTTCTGCAGGAAAGAAATGCCTATATTCGTAAACCCTTACAGTGGCAATCAAAACTGAATATTGACCCAGGAAAAATTATATGTTTTCCGATGCCTCTGTTCCTTGGCTTTTCGGGTAGATTACCATTGTTGGTAGATAATCAATGTGTTTCAGACCACACCTTGTTCATATCTTTAAGGTCTAACCTTTCTGTTGTCCATTGTTTTGCTTTGCAGTGATTCTCTTATATATCCCCACCCTGTTGGTGTATAATTGATGAGTGGTAAAACAGAGGTATGAAAGTCATCGTGGCGCTTAAGAAGGATCTCTAAAAGCCTTAAAGAGGTGTTTAGTGGTCACAGGAAATGGAGGTAGAAGGGATAGACAGCCCGAGTAGTGAATTGATTGATGGAGAGAGAGATGCTTAAAAAGGGACTTTAGTAAAACATTTGTGAGGTTTAATGGTAATATGGTTTAATACAGACCTAGCCAACCCGCGGCTCGCGAGCCTCATGCGGCTCTTTGGCTGGTTTCATGCGGCTCTCAACTCTGTTATGAGAGTAGCGTATGTGTGTGTGTGGCCCTTTAAGATATGACAGCATGTGAGGTGAGTGACGTCAGTGAGTGGGTGGGCGAGAGAGGTGAGGGAGCGGTAACAGTGAGTGGTGCAGGTGCTAGTAGCTTGGTGGATAGCTGCGTGCAAGACACCAATAAAGTCACAAAGTTGCAACAAACCGCCAGCCTCGTCATTCACCCTCAAGTCCGGAGCTGTAAAGACCCACTGTGAAGGGGGCTACCCCCGAAGTACATCGGCCCTGGAGGAACGTCTCCCCTGCGCTCCTCGACTACGGTCTGGGAGCCGGAAGCAGGAAAAGTGTAACAACTCTATTAGTGCCTTAGTATTTACCATGAAGTCTTTATTTTGACAGCCCCCCGCGGTAAACGTGTCCGAGTGCAAACTGAGGCAATATTTGTCATTGATAAAACTTTCGGCGAATCAAAATTTATGACCAATAAAAACGCAATAAACAGGGACGGAAATTTGACCCGGCAAATATAAACAAAATAAAACACTGACGGAAAGCAATAATCGAGACAATAAAAAAACAAGCAAACAGGGCGGCAGGTAAAAAAAAAAAAATCCGCGTCCAGGTGACGCGCGGGCTTCGGGAATCGCTAGTCCTTTCTGATTTCAATGCGTAAAAAGACACACAAAGTGTGGTAACGCCAACACTGTTTGACAGCATAACAAAATAAGTCACACTTATATTCTGTAACATTCACAGTTTTAGAAAAAGAGCAGAGTTAGAAATATTTCAAATAACCTCTTGTATACAATGTAAACATAAATAATGCCTCAAAACAAGTTAATTATATTTCAACAAAACACAGCAGACGAGCTCTCGCCCTGCACAGCTGTTTTTTGCTTTGTAGTGCTCTGCCCCCTCTCTCCCTCCACAATTTGTTTTGTTTTGAACCCGTTCTTAACCCTGGACGTACATTGAAAATACACGCAACCCTAACTCAAAATGCCGGACATTTGAGGCATTTAAGAAACCCCGCCCGGACAGCCCCGCAAAAGAGGACATGTCCGAGGAAAAGAGGACGTATGGTCAGTCTAACATAAGAAGAAGAAGCCGAAGTTGAGTGACGTCAAACGTGCATGTGCGTGAGATCACAGTAGTAAACAATTTGTGACAAGTTCGCTCTCAAAATGGCAGGGAAAAAAAGCACAGCAAAACGAAAATATGAAGAAGAACACAGGACATTGTTAACAGAGTGGGAGAGTTTATATTTTTTTTGTTGAACGTAGTGGCAAGCCATTCTGCTTTATATGTCAGGCGTCATTAGCGCATTTCAAAGCTTCAAATCTTCAGCGTCACAAGGAATGCCAGAAGTCCCACTAAGCAACATGCATAGTAACAGAAAAAATATTATGTTTTTGTTTGTGGACTTGGTTGAACTGAGAGTTTGTGTGTGTGAGACAGAGCACACAATGTTAATTGTTGAAAATAACTGGCCTGTGGTCTTAGTACTGTAGGAGTCATGTTGGTGTGTGACATTTAAAATAAATCTGGCTGAGCAGAGGTGTGTGTGTGTGTGTGTGTGTGTGTGTGTGTGTGTGTGTGTGTGTGTGTGTGTGTGTGAGGAAGGGATGGAGTGATGTTAATGTGTGCTGTAGGATGTGGCTCTTTGCAGTAACACAGTAAAAAAAAAGTGGCTCTTAGTCTCTGACTGGTTGGCCACCCCTGGTTTAATAGATCAACTCATTCAATGAAACGGTACCTAATACGTAGTAATTAGGTACCATGTAACATACCATAACATAGCTCATGTCTTATTAAAAACTGGGTTCATATTTCAGTATATTATAGTGCTATCAAAATGTAATTTTTCTGTCACATAAATCACATATTTGAAATTTGATTTATCACTTTTAATCACACACAGTAAATTACTTCCTTGCATAATTTAAAGTACATTTAAAAACGATCTGAGTAATTTGACACAAAAGCAATGTCTGTTATTTATTTGAAACTTGGTTACAGTTTGATTTAAAGTCCCATATGGTTGTATTCTGAAGTGAAATGTGCCTCTGAGCACACCAATTGGAGTCTCCTCGCTCATCTTTGCACTGGTGAATGTATTGACCTGATTATTGACGATATAACGGCCCCATGATACATTGTTAACATAAAGAAGCATATGTGGTAAAAAAAAATGGCATTATTAATCTGCGTTTTTACATGATTGATTTTTTGTGATTAATCACATGTAATGACGCGTTAACTTTAACAGCCTCAGTATATTAATAAACTTCTGAGCACATTTCTGTTTATTTGTTTTTATATTTCCAATGAAATATTCATTATTTGCAGTAAATTGCTGCCTGTAGTCTGGAGCTCAGATGGATCTTAAATTAAAGCTCAAAGTCTACGCTTGCTCTGTTTTCACTTCTAATCCATTGTGGTAGTGTATAATTAATATGACTTTGGACCTAAGTAAGTAGTTATCTTTAGAGAAGAAAAGTTGTATTTTTATAATTTTTCACTCCATAACTGCGTTTCATCACCTCCCACATGCTCACTTGCACACAGAGACTATACATCATAGTGGAGCAGAAGTGAGAAAGATGATTTTTTTTTTTGCCAAGTTATAAAACCATGTATATAAAATAATGCAAAATCAGGAATATCTTACCAAAACACTTGAAAATAAGGAAGCTTTCATTAGTTTTATTAGTATTCTTTTGCCATCTGACATGTTTGATACTTTCAAGGAACTATGGTCTGTGTATTTAATAAGCCTTGTTACAGTTGTTACAGTATTGTATATGCTGAAAATGGACAGGGCACATTCATATTTCTGCTTAAGAACACTATGGTTTCATCTTCCATCCTCTCAGGGTCACGGGGGGTGCTGGAGCTTATCCCAGCTGCACTCGGGTGGAAGGCGGGGTATACCCTGGACAAGTTGCCACCTCATCGCAGGGCCAACACAGATAGACAGACAACATTCACACTCATATTCACACACTAGGGCCAATTTAGTGTTGCCAATCAACTTATCCCTAGGTAAATGTCTTTTGAGGTGGGAGTACCCTTAGGGAACCACACAGTCACCTGGAGAACATGCAAACTCCACACTGAAAGACACCAAGCCCGGGAATCGAACCCAGGACCTTTGTATTGTGAGGCACACACACTAACCCGTTTTACCGTGCTGCCCTGGCTTCATCTTTTAAATATTAATTGTTGTTTGGAGAGGTGATCAGTGGATTCATTTATAGAACATTTTTACAACCCGGACCACTGCCCTTCAGTTTGCCATCACTGTAGGCGGCATCAACCGTTGTCATGGTGATTATGTTGCACTGATCACCAAGCTGAGCATGACATGCATGTGTGTGTGCATAACAAATCATAACATTTTTTTGAATATTAACATTTTAAATGTTTTTGTTTTCAAATCGCTCTTTCACAATTTCCATGCACAATAAATTGTCTATCTCAAAATATTCATCTCAAAATAATCTTTCTTATTAAACCACCTTAATCTGATCGTGTTTGGCTTTTAAAACACGGTAGAGGACCAACATGCCTTTATTATACGTCTTTACTACATCAACAATGTAAGGAAGAACAAGCCGACAGGCGGGGCGGGGGCAACTGTTTACACCAACAAGTATACAAAGTAAATATATAGAAGGTAAACCTAGTCAATAATTTTAAATTTATGATTAAAAAACACCTGATTAATAAGTGTCAGGATGTTATCCAAGAAAGCCGCTTTGAATACGTGACATGACGCTAGCACCTCCCGACCGGGCGAGAGACTGATGGAGAGAAACCTCCAAACAGCCATGTTTTGACACTAAAACTTGTCTGTATACAAAATAAAATGAATACAGATGAAAAACAATATGTGCATGTTTTATTAGTAAGTAAATAACAATATTAAATAATGGTAGATCACATGATTTCAAAACAACATCAATCTAATTCATTCAAATCATCAGAATCAGTTTTATTGGCAAAGTACATATACAGAGACATACCTAGTCAACATAACACACATGGAATATTAGACATATCGTCTATCCAGTTACATCATTTTATAGAGGACTTACGGGGCTGAATGAAACAAATTTAATTGATTTGTTTTTAATGACATAAATTTTTTTAAATAGAAAATATATTAAATTTCTTATATAAAGTATGCATTTTTGAGTTTTGAGCAGAGTAAGCGCAGCCTCCCACCCTGCACCTTTAGCGGTTAAGAAAAAAAGAAACAAAAGTGATGTTAATGTAGATGCACTGCACGACTGCTGCTTAAATGCCCATAAAAAGGGGTAAATGTCTCCTGTTTGTTTGAAAACGCCGCAGGTAGGAGCATGATAACATGAATGTGCAGTAAATGAGAGTGCTTCCGTGGTGATGCCCGGCCCATATAGTACACGCAAAATCCTTATTTAAATAAGGCGGTCTGCACCCCCACCGCAATTTTATTGTTTGCACACGCTGATTACCACATGGTGTTTATATCTTATTAAATTAGGCCCTAAATAGCAGTAGGAAGTTGTTGTTTTTAATTAGATATGGAGCTTGAAAGTTACTAGCTCTTCCTTGTAGAATGTAGCATTCTCTTCTTCTAGTTACATTCGTCCCATCCATCCATTTTCTACCGCTTATCCCTTTCGGGGTCGTGGGGGGTGCTGGAGCCTATCTTAGCTACAATCGGGCGGAAGGCGAGGAACACCCTTAACCATTGGCGTTGCTAGGCCTATTTTAGGGGGGCTCAAGCCCGCCTAAAATATTCTTTAGCCCCCCTAAATAATTTGGTGTTAAAAAAAAATAAAAAAATAAAATTTTTTTTAATTTTTTTTAATTTTTTTTTTACAAATACATGCCGACATATTCATTATAAAGTGGCCCGAATATGAGTTTAAATAAATAATCATATAACCTGTCATTATTCACTCAGTTTCCTCTCACTTCATAGCGTAAGGTAGCGAGCCCCTTTAGTGTGTCAGTATCCGATCCATTCCACTTGTTCATATAGAAAATGCCGACATCACTCAAAATCCAGTCCGCATTTTCTCTGCGACCTTATATATATATATATATATATATATATATATATATATATATATACATATATATACAGTATATATATATATACACAGCATATATATATGTATGAAAGACTTTTTTGATAGTAAACATTCCCGTCTCGCCCGAGCCAACTTTCCGTTGCCTTCTAGAAAAACAAAACCCAAGGATCAAGTCTTGACATTAAAAAAGTACAAACGAAAAGTGCGCACAGTGGCGGAGAACAAACTATGAAACCAAAATGACTATAGCACAAAGGCAATTAACTAAGAACACGGTACAAAACACTTACTGTGGCATGGGACTGTGAACATGGCTTGAGAGGATAAATAGTGTGCAGAGCATAAATGCGGATGTCGCCAGGCTGACCAACAGAAAAAGAAAAGCTTAAATAACAGACATAATGAACAAAAACAGGTGCGTGACTCAAAACGTGAAACATGTGCGTGACGTGACAGGTGAAAACTAATGGGTTGCTATGGAAACAAAACAAGGGAGTGAACAACCAGAAACTAAAGAGTCCAATAACTAAACTAAACGACTAAAACGAAAACATGATCAACACAGACATGACAGTTTTTAAGTTTTGTGTTTCTTGTAGAATCCTTATAAAGTAATATACATTAGCCTATTGTTAAAATAATGAAAAAAACATCATTAAATATATTTGTTTTATTGTATTGTTACATTAATAGCTGTTGTATTATTATAGGATGGCTTGTTAAACATTTCATAGGATTTTCAGAGGGAGGAAAAACCAAGACATTTAATATAAAATGTAAAATTAATAAATACATAAAAAGAAAAAAAAATGTTTAAAAGCCGTCGTCCCGGAGAGCATTTAATTTTGTACCGTGCATTTTTTTTACCGTCCACGGGACGACGGGACTACGTTGATCTCAAGCCCTGGAAGTTACATTTTATTGTTTGCATTATTTGTTTCAGCATTGAAATTTGAAGATGGTCCCTCAGCAATTTGACAGCTTTGGCTCTTTTTCAGATGAGCAGACAGACTCCAAGTCTTTCTTATTTACAGTATATATAAACGTTTCTCATTTCTATTCAGACTTCCATATATATTTAATTTCCTTAACGACTTGCCATAATATATATGTATATAAATATATTATATATAAGCCAAATTATCCCGATCCAGATATTACTTTAATTCAAGTAATTAAGTAATATTTCCAGGGCTTGAATTTACAAAGATTTTAGTCACATATGTGCCCAAAATGTAATCTGTGCAACTTCAAAATATTTGGGAACAAACAATTATTGTATTGTGAGCGAAAGTGGTGGCATTAGCCTCTATGTTGTGAAGTAATAACATAGAGGCTAATGCCACGACTTTCATTGTGTTTCAGTGTATCTTGAAGGATCATGCAAGTAATTGTTTCTTGTTGATGCTGTAAACAAAATGTCACTGTGCAAACCCATGTTTGTTGTTGTACTGAACACAGATTGAAAATAAACCGACTGAAATAATAATAATAACAATGAATAATTTCTAAGTCTTTGTTAGCCGTTTGTGAGGTTTTGTGCTCGTGCGCTCGCTCACATCCTGTGCATCTCCTGGGGGCTAAGCCCCCCCTGTCCTTAAAAGCTAGTGACGCCCCTGCCCTTAACAAGTTGCCCCCTCATCGCAGGGCCAACACAGATAGACAGATGACATTCACACTCACATTCACACACTAGGGCCAATTTAGTGTTGCCAATCAACCTATCCCCAGGTGCATGTCTTTGGAAGTGAGAGGAAGCCGGAGTACCCGGAGGGAACCCACGCAGTCACGGGGAGAACATGAAACTCCACACAGAAAGATCCCGAGCGCAGGATCGAACCCAGGACCTTTGTATTGTGAGGCAGACGCACTAACCCATGTTCCACCATGCTGCCCCTATTTACATTCGCACATAGCTAAACAAGCTGAATGACAACAATCGCCTCCGAGGGCAGTGTTTTTCAAACACTGTGCCGCGGCACACTAGTAGTGTGCTTTGAGATATTACCATAATATACATTTTTTCCTGCACTTCGCCTGCCGTCTCTGCATCCTACGGTCACGGCTGACTTCGACCCTTTAGGCAGCTGCTTAAAGGTTGCAAACAGCCCCTTTAAGTGCTGGAGATTTCTGTTTGGATTTGTGTTGGCTCTGCATTGAGGTGGCGACTTTTCCAGGGTGCACCCTGTCTTCGCCCGAGTGCAGGTGGGATAGGCTCCAGTCCCACCGCCACCCTAAAAAGGACAAGCGGTAGAAAATGAATGGATGTTTGGCCTGCACTTGTGTGGGTTCTCTTCAAGTACTACACCTGCATTCTCTCTATAAGTACAGTGTCGGTTGACGAAGTAGCCCTTACGTGTGAATTTGTAAGTAAATTGTCAATGACACTGTTTTAACTTCCACACTGTTTTGGAGCCTAAAACGGCAAACATTTGCCAACTGGTAAAAGTAAATCCTTTACTACAGTGAATATAGTGTATCTGAGGAAATGCATAGTATTAGTAAGTGTTTTGTTTTATGTCACAACCAAAACAACATTGATTAAAAGGTGACCTGGCTTAGGTGGTAGATTGGTCTTCCCCTAACCCAAAGCCTCAGCTGCACCACAACACATCTTTGAGCAAAATTTTGAACCCCCACTTCCTAATACTGTGTCCTCATTAAGTAAATGGGATAAGCACTGTAAGCATCATGTTTTGTTAGTAATATATTTGTTCCAAAAATTGTAATTAAGAACTCATTGAGCCTCATATTTTTAAACCTGAATATACGGAGGATGACCTACAATTTTTAGAAGCTGAGTGTTTAGCAGACCCAGCAAGTAGCACTATTGCTAAGTGCTAAACAAGAAATACAAACTACGAACATAGTAAAACTAACACTTACTGTACAATGTCTGCTCTCACTCAGATGCCGACTGATGGGATGGATGTTCATATGTTCCCGTTTATATGAAGAATTAATCATAATCCTCACCCAGGCAAAAAAAAATTTGCAAAACGAGCGTCTTTTCGTGTCTTTCTCGCAATCTCCGGGTCTAAGTTGAATGTCAAAGTTGAGCAACTTGTCGGTTTATGGCCAAAAATTGCTACTATACAAATGAGACACATGATTTACACTCTATAATTAACTTTTACCAACTCAAAGGCGATGCAGGAGCCCACAGGCTCAATATGTCAATAACTGCATTAGCTCGTTACCTCTTTGGGACAATGGCGCCTCTAAAAGTAGTACGTCTGCGTTTGTGCTTATAATAACAATGCTAATACTTGGTTAACGTATATTTAGTATTTTGCCCGTTTTCGGATGTTTTTCTGGATGGGTGCAATAGATGACTCCCTTTACCTTCTTTGTTAGCCACCATTGTTGCTGTATATTACAAACGAGAATGCATGAAGAAAGAAAAAAATGTGTGTTCTTGTCTTACATAGGGATTGTGAATGACAAGCAACATTTTTAAAAAGTGCAGTTTTCCTTTAAGTCCTCTCCTTTTTGGCAGTAAACCATTTATGGTGTTGCTGTACCTTGTTTACTTCAGAGGCAGTCATAAGTCATTTGTTCAACTATTTTAGTTATACTTGTAGTGTTCCTCAAGGTTGGAACGGTTTCTTTTTCATCATTAGCGGCATTCAACTGGTGGCCCACGGGTTAAGTTAAAAAACTTGTGAGACAAAAAGTCTTTAAAAACAGCAGAACACTCCCAACTCTGACACAAATCAACTCTCCACTGTAGAAGACGTTGGTTCTAGGGAACTTTATTCAGTTATTTCTTTTTCTTTTTTGGCTTTCAACAAAGGCAGACGCTTCCCATACTTTTACTGTATTTCTCCTGCTTTGCATTTTTTGTGTCCATATTCTTGTTTTGTCTTAACTTTCTGAGAGACTAAGAAATCTAAAACATGGAATTGATAGACTGGTCTCTCAACTCAATTGACAAGATCTTATGATGAGAAGCTCATGTTCGGGGCAACCTGCCTGTCCTGATGGAACATTTGCTGCTAGATACATAAAGGACATTAGGGAGAAGTGGAGAATTGTGTGCAGGGTGATTATTTCCGTCAAATACATTGAAGCTATATATCTATTAGGAACTGTGGTAACAGGTCATCCGCTGATTGGATTGAGCGTTGCTCTGGTCTATTGACCAATTCAGAAGACGATGGCAGCTGTTCAAGGAGCCCAAAGACTGCCCCTTGTGATGGATGAGCTGGGCAGAGCTGTGCGCACTCAGACTTTGGCAATTTTAGAATTGCAAATTGTATAACATCTCGCAAGGCAAAATTATGATCAATTTGAGAGCCAGAACAGACAACTAGAGCAGACAAATCATTGGAATTGGTTTTCTTGCCATAACCTAAACAATCCTTATCAACAATTTGACTCCCTCTGCATTAGCCTTGGCAGGGTCATGCAGTAAACACGCCAGTGAAAACATTGCAGCGAAAGACGGTCTGAATCCCTTCGCCCTTCTTCAAAGACACCTGGGATGGTGACTCATTTCCGTGATGCCGAACAGCCTTACGGACAAACACACACCAAGGGACTACTACTACACAAATATGCACACATACCGCCCACCCATAGGAGTTTAGTTGATTATTTATTCTCCTCCTAGCCCATGATTGTCTTTCCTTTCTACCTCTTTACGGGGCACAGCCAGGTGGCGACCCATCAGTCTTCCTCTTCTGTAAACTCCTGCAACTGTATGTTGTATGTCTGTTCTTGGACGGGCTGTATTGAAAACTAATTTCGTTCTACTTTTTATGTGCAATGACAAAGTTATATTCTATTCTATTTAATTTGATATACAAAATAAGATTAACAGTGGAGGAACTAGTCTGTCCCCCAGAAACCCGGTCCGAAGCTTTCTGTAAACGTGGCTCCCAAAACAATTGTTTTGAATAGCCCTGCACTAGAGAGAAGAACATTAACCACAAGGAGGCAGCAAGTTATGAGGATGTGCCATTGAATTAAATCCTAGAAATTTTGCCTCATCATAACACTGTTTGATTAATAACCAAGGCTACATTTATGTATTCAATTGCATCTACTGATATGCAGGTAAGTATTTGTGATGAGCATTGAATTCATATTTTTATATCAGTTTATTTGAGATATTATTTGTGTTAATTCACAAAAGTGGTGAAACTTGACGAATAGCAAACCTATTCACACGGTGTATACATTATATTGTGTTTTGTGTATGTTCCAATATTACGCTGTATCCTCCTGAGAAGCAGCATCCTCTGTAGTCGATATTTGTTTCCGGTCATTTCCTTGACCATTTCAAAAAAAGCCCCGTTATCCAAAACACAAATTACCACTGCAGTGAACATTGTTTCTCAGGAGATTACAAGTAATGATAAAGGGACTAAAATATGTAAATGTCACGAAGCATATGCAGATCTCAGTTGCTTCCGCCCCATTTGTATACTATAATTTCTTAGCAGCCCTCATCCTCTTGACTGCCCACCTTCTAGCAATATTTTAGCATTGACTTCCTTTAGCACTATGTTGTTAACAGCCTATTCTCCTTGCTCATCTTTTCTTGACTGAGCAGCTCGCCTGCAACGCTGGTAGCACTTTACACAGTGGACTTATACATGCTCTAACCCACTATATCATCTCTTCTCTAGTTTCAACCACCCTCTCTGTATTTCACAGTTCTCTATTCATGGGTGCCTCTTTATCATGTTGCTGTTGCTCTGGCCGTGTCTTCAGGGGCTATATACTGACAGACTATGTAATCATGCATCAAAGCCATTGTTAGGGTATATAATTAAACCAGCATTCTTTAAATTACAGCTGGCAAAAGGCCAAAAGTTTAATTTCAAACTATAAGCAGCTACTTTTTTTCATATACTTTGAACCCTGCGGCTTTTAAGACAGAGCGGCTAATTCATGGATTTTTCTTCGCTGGTGCCAATAATAAAAATAGTTTGAAAAAAAACAAGCAAAAACATTAATAATGATTTTTATTGTTTGTGCTATGGCACCATGTTTTGGACAAGTTTGCTCACTACAGGTGCTACAGTGTCCTTTCATTTAATGGTAGTACTTTCAACCAGATTTTTGAGTGCCGTGTGTAATGTTCTATATTCTCAATGGAACATTTAAAATTTTGGTGTCGTTTACTGGCGTCATCTTGCAGTTTGCACGTATACATTCTGTGTGACTGCCATCTACTGGTCACACTTATTATTACACCATCTACCAAATAACATAGCTTTGAGGTCGGTAAGCACAGCCAGAATTATTCCATACGTTAGGGTTATAAGGATTTTAAGTGCGCCTTATAGTCCGAAAAATACAGTAATTTGAGTTTGATCAAGGTGATCAGCTGTTAGCATTTTTACCTCGATGGAACATGGCGGAAATGTCTGTTAGAAGTTACCGCAGTAGTAAACAGTAGGGATTAGTGTGTCATCGTCGCAAAAGTCAGACTTGTCACAACGTAATATAATGTTCAATCAGTGTTGTGTCTCTTCCCCCTTACACAGCTCATAAGATAAAAATAAAGAAATGTGTCTAACACTAGCAAAGAAGTTGAAACACAACATTGACAAAGAGCAGCGGCTTTAGTGACAAACTTTAGTCTCACTGCAGCTCACCATACTCCTGCATTGAATGCGGACTTGCAGGCACTCACAGGATGTCTTTGTTACTGAACTACTGAATTTGAATACTCTTGTGTTCAAATAATTTTTGAGTTTGTGGATAAAAAACATGTTGTTCTTGAAATAATCATTAAACTTGTTGGTACTTGTTATCTCCTCTCTGAGCTGCCACCTTACCGTGGTAGAGGAGTTTGCGTGTCCCAATGATCCTAGGAGCTATGTTGTCCGGGGGCTTTCATGCCCCCTGGTAGGGTCTCCCAAGACAAACTGGTCCTGGGTGAGGGATCAGACAAAGAGCAGCTCGAAGACTTCTATGGGAATGAAACAACAAAGACTCAGATTTCCCTCGCCTGGACGCGGGTCACTGGGGCCCCCCTCTGGAGCCAGGCCCGGAGTTGGGGCACGATGGCGAGCGCCTGGTGGTCGGGCCTGTCCCCATGGGGCCCGGCCGGGCACAGCCCGAAGAGGCAACGTGGGTCACTCCTCCAATGGGCTCACCACTCATGGGAGGGGCCATAGAGGTCGGGTGCATTGTGAGCTGGGCGGCAGCCGAAGGCAGGGCACTTGGCGGTCCGATCCTCGGCTACATAAGCTAGCAGTGAGAGGCAACGAGCTGGGGTAGCAATTCTTGTTGCCCCCCGGCTCAAAGCCTGCACGTTGGAGTTCAACCCGGTGGACGAGAGGGTAGCCTCCCTCCGCCTTCGGGTGGGGGGACGGGTCCTGACTGTTGTTTGTGCTTACGCACCAAACAGCAGGTCAGAGTACCCACCCTTTTTGGATACACTCGAGGGAGTACTGGAAAGTGCTCCCCCGGGTGATTCCCTCGTCCTACTGGGTGACTTCAACGCTCATGTTGGCAACGACAGTGAAACCTGGAGAGGCGTGATTGGGAAGAATGGCCGCCCGGATCTGAACCCGAGTGGTGTTTTGTTATTGGACTTTTGTGCTCATCACGGATTGTCCATAACAAACACCATGTTCAAACATAAGGGTGTCCATATGTGCACTTGGCACCAGGATACCCTAGGCCGCAGTTCCATGATCGACGTTGTAGTTGTGTCATCGGATTTGCGGCCTCATGTTTTGGACACTCGGGTGAAGAGAGGGGCGGAGCTTTCTACCGATCACCACCTGGTAATGAGTTGGCTGCGATGGTGGGGGAGGATGCCGGACAGACCTGGCAGGCCCAAACGCATTGTGAGGGTCTGCTGGGAACGTCTGGTAGAGTCTCCTGTCAGAGACAGTTTCAATTCCCACCTCCGGAAGAACTTTGAACATGTCACGAGGGAGGTGCTGGACATTGAGTCCAAATGGACCATGTTCCGCGCCTCTATTGTCGAGGCGGCTGATTGGAGCTGTGGCCGCAAGGTAGTTGGTGCTTGTCGTGGCGGTAATCCTAGAACCCGTTGGTGGACACCGGCGGTGAGGGATGCCGTCAAGCTGAAGAAGGAGTCCTATCGGGTTCTTTTGGCTCATGGGACTCCGGAGGCAGCGGACGGGTACCGACAGGCCAAGCGGTGTGCGGCTTCAGCGGTCGCAAAGGCAAAAACTCGGACATGGGAGGAGTTCGGGGAAGCCATGGAAAACGACTTCCGGACGGCTTCGAAGCGATTCTGGACCACCATTTTCCGCCTCAGGAAGGGGAAGCAGTGCACTGTCAACACCGTGTATGGTGCGGATGGTGTTCTGCTGACCTCGACTGCGGACGTTGTGGATCGGTGGAGAGAATACTTCGAAGACCTCCTCAATCCCACCAACACGTCTTCCTATGAGGAAGCAGTGCCTGGGGCATCTGTGGTGGGCTCTCCTATTTCTGGGGCTGAGGTTGCTGAGGTAGTTAAAAAGCTCCTCGGTGGCAAGGCCCCGGGGGTGGATGAGATCCGCCCGGAGTTCCTTAAGGCTCTGGATGCTGTGGGGCTGTCTTGGTTGACAAGACTCTGCAGCATCGCGTGGACATCGGGGGCGGTACCTCTGGATTGGCAGACCGGGGTGGTGGTTCCTCTCTTTAAGAAGGGGAACCGGAGGGTGTGTTCTAACTATCGTGGGATCACACTCCTCAGCCTTCCCGGTAAGGTCTATTCAGGTGTACTGGAGAGGAGGAACAGTGTGGTTTTCGTCCTGGTCGTGGAACTGTGGACCAGCTCTATACTCTCGGCAGGGTCTTTGATGGTGCATGGGAGTTTGCCCAACCAGTCTACATGTGCTTTGTGGACTTGGAGAAGGCATTCGACCGTGTCCCTCGGGAGGTCCTGTGGAGAGTGCTCAGAGAGTATGGGGTATCGGACTGTCTGATTGTGGCTTTCCGCTCCCTGTACGATCAGTGTCAGAGCTTGGTCCGCATTGCCGGCAGTAGGTCGGACACGTTTCCAGCGAGGGTTGACTCCGCCAAGGCTGCCCTTTGTCACCGATTCTGTTCATAACTTTTATGGACAGAATTTCTAGGCGCAGTCAAGGTGTTGAGGGGATCCGGTTTGGTGGCTGCAGGATTAGGTCTCTGCTTTTTGCGGATGATGTGGTCCTGATGGCTTCATCTGGCCAGGATCTTCAGCTCTCACTGGATCGGTTCGCAGCTGAGTGTGAAGCGACTGGGATGAGAATCAGCACCTCTAAGTCCGAGTCCATGGTTCTCGCCCGGAAAAGGGTGGAGTGCCATCTCCGGGTTGGGGAGGAGATCTTGCCCCAAGTGGAGGAGTTCAAGTACCTAGGAGTCTTGTTCACGAGTGGGGGAAGAGTGGATCGTGAGATCGACAGGCGGATCGGTGCGGCATCTTCAGTAATGCGGACGCTGTATCGATCCGTTGTGGTGAAGAAGGAGCTGAGCCGGAAGGCAAAGCTCTCAATTTACCGGTCGATCTACGTTCCCATCCTCACCTATGGTCATGAGCTTTGGGTTATGACCGAAAGGACAAGATCACGGGTACAAGCGGCCGAAATGTGTTTCCTCCGCCGGGTGGCGAGGCTCTCCCTTAGAGATAGGGTGAGAAGCTCTGTCATCCGGGGGGAGCTCAAAGTAAAGCCGCTGCTCCTCCACATCGAGAGGAGCCAGATGAGGTGGTTCGGGCATCTGGTCAGGATGCCACCCGAACGCCTCCCTCGGGAGGTGTTTAGGGCACGTCCAACCGGTAGGAGGCCACGGGGAAGACCCAGGACACGTTGGGAAGACTATGTCTCCCGGCTGGCCTGGGAACGCCTCGGGATCCCCTGGGAAGAGCTGGACGAAGTGGCTGGGGAGAGGAAAGTCTGGGCTTCCCTGCTTAGGCTGCTGCCCCCGCGACCCGACCTCGGATAAGCGGAAGAAGATGGATGGATGGATGGATGGATGGTACTTGTTATTTTACAGTACCTCAAATTCAAACTGCACTTTAATAGTTGGTAGTTGGCTTTTTAAAAACTCCACAATCCGGGTCAACGCTTACCGTTTGCCAAACTAAAAGTGAGAAGCACTGATTTTTACAAGTAATTAAAAGAGAAAACATAATATTTTACAATTTGAAAGTGCCGTTTAGTAAATGTTAACTTGAGGTGAAAGTCTTATAGTATTCAGTACACCAATGATATTTTGTTTACTGCAGATCGAAGTTTGTGAAGACAAGCAAAAAAAAACAAAATCATTTTGAGAGGAAAAAAAGTTGTTCTTTTTACCCCCACAAAATGTAACGAAAAAAAGTAAAACCGTGGCCCTGAAACCGAAAAACAGACCAAAGCGTGGGTTACCTGTACAGTTACACCTCTAGTAAACACAATTATAAACATAAACAAAATGACAGTTGTCAGCTGTTAGTATGTATTACCTCGATCAAACATGCCGGAAATGTTTGTTACAAGGTAGTGAATAGTAAGCATGCAACGGTGCTCGGCAGTGACTTGCAGTCAGGGGAGGCAGGTGAGGCGAGGCCTCACAAGCCATCATGGAAAGAAAAAAATGTAAAAAGAAAAAAAATGAATTCAATTGTTATATGTATCCAGTGATTATACTATAAAGTTATTTTCCATTTAACTTCACCAGTTTTAGATTATATTTTTTCAAAATCACTGAATTTTCACATTTGCCGTTCAAATACTGAGAAGAGACTTGCGGTGATCAGCAGCCAGTTGAGCCTCACCATGGATTGCGCAATGACTCGGCTAACTGCTGGCCTGCTGTACAGTGAGACCGTATTTCTATATGAATTATATTATACATTTCCATAGTTTAGTTAGCTGAGGTATATAATGTACAGTGTATTTTGTCAACAACTATATGTGTGTAACGTATTTCTTGTGCTGAGCAATCATAAAACGGCTGCGAAGACTCATTGGCTGAGGCTCGCAGTAATCCCGCCTCATGGTGGTAGAGGGCGCTAGTGATCCCAGCGATAATTTTTGCGACTAATCGGCTGCAGAATAAGTGACAACAAGCAGCAACAGTTAGCGATTGTTTATTTTTTCCTCTCGCCTGGACTTTTAACATGGAGGATTACATATCTAAAATAAAACAGTTTTCTAAACTGGACTTTCAATCGAAGCAGGAGGAAATAATTAAAGGAAGATCTCCATCGAGACAGAGAGACTTTTAAAGTTATCGATGCTTTTGTTCAGAAGGAACGGCGCATGGACTTAATTTATAAGTAAAGGTAAGACCATAATAACGTTTTTTTAATTAAATGTGCTTTTTTGTGTGCTACAGTTTGTATGTGTAAAGTTAAAGTTAAAGTACCAATGATTATCACACACATTAGGTGTGTTGAAATTTGTCCTCTGCATTTGACCCATCCCCTTGATCACCCCCTGGGAGGTGAGGGGAGCAGTGGGCAGCAGCGGCGCCGCGCCCGGGAATCATTTTTGGTGATTTAACCCCCAATTCCAACCCTTGATGCTGAGTGCCAAGCAGGGAAGAATGCTGGTATGAGCTTTTAAACATAACCCGTTAACTGCTGCCAATCAAATGGTGAATAAGATACTCTTTAGGGTTCATATGTTTGTAAATCTGACTGTGATGAAGTCAGTGCCTCACCAGCCATGAACCTCACCGCACGTCACTGGTACTCGGTATAATTCTGCACGGGACAATCCGCCTTTAACTAAAGAAAAACAAATCGCAATAATAATCGAGATCGGGTGATATGAAAAAAATAATCGTGATAATTGTTTTTGCCATACTGTCAACTCATTGTCTGGTGCAGCTTTTAAGGTGTCTGGGAGTGAGGTTTTACCCAACATACTATTACACGTCCACACTAACTGAAGTCAGTTACTTATAACTAGGCAAAAACATCCAAAAATGATTACGGCCAGGTCCTAGTTTATTGTTTTAACATGCCTAACAATTATTTAAGGTGACGATGAAAACTAAAATATTCTCTGAAATAGGAAGGAAAGAGCTTGATGGTGACTGGGAACTGTTCTCCACCAATCACAGCTCACAACCCATCCTACTTTCGCACACTGGCTGTGAGCTGTGCAAGGCTATTCCCGGTCGCCTATCGATTAGTTATGCCTGGCTGCTGTTGTGTGCAGGAGACCAGGAAAGCCCGTAATTGGCCAGTCCGGGAAAGAGAGAGAGAGAATAAGAGTTGTAGGGAAGGGGACAGAGACTGAAAGAGGGAGGGAGCAAGGACAAGACAGAGGCTAAAGAGACAGGGAACCGACCATACATGTGTGCCAATGTGAAGTTTCTCTTAGGGAAGCCAAGCTGACAAGCGGAGATGATTGTATATCTACTCAACAATTAACAGTACAGACATGTGAGACTATGGATTCGTACTTCCACTTTTGGAATATAAACTGACATCATTGCCATTGGAGTAGCTGGGAATTTTTTTTTTTAAAGCTGGAGTGTGCAACAACTAAGGGTCATTGGATAACATGTCCTACCCTGAGATCACCGGAGCGAAGACAATTTATGGAAATTGGAAAGCAAAATCTTTCTTCGAGTGCTGGAGTTGACTTACCGGTAAATTGTTTTAGGTCGTTGATAAGACCTGAAGCAAAGGCTGGAAAAAAACTCAGTTCTTCTAAGTTTCTTCTTGCTTTGCGAGGGGGAACATTGTTCAACACAGTTCAGGTGCTTCGAAGCGGAAAAGATAAGCAGTGTTAAATAGAACATTAAAAGATTAATCTTTGCTTCTTAGACGTTCAGTTTCTGCTGTTTTCAACAAGGCAGAAGTATTGTAAACAAGAAAAAGAAAGCGTAATTGTATGATCCTAATGTACAGAGACAAATGCAGTGGAAAAGAAAAAAAATAACCCATGCTTTGACATGATGAACATTTCCGTTGTTCTTTGATGCCATGACCTACATTATATGGACACAAGTAATTCCAAAGAGCATCTTGGTTTGTCATCCCTGTTAAGACGTGATGCGGTAAGAGCGAGATAATACATTAGAAGAAGTGAGGAGCATCTCAGAGTTTTTGTTCATATTTATTTCTCCAGATATGACCACTTACTTCCACAGTCATGAGTTTTGTTGTAGTCCTAAAAAGCCCAGCAGTGGTTCTTCAAAGGGAAAATCTGGCAAAGGGAAGGTTAAGTCCGCCAAGGGCCACTGCCACTCGAAGCATAGCCAAAAATTATTGCAAGTCCAATCAAATCAACCGCACCGGTCCCCGCTGCACTCACCACAGCACCATTCCCATTCGCCGAAACATGGATATCATTCGACAAAACATCTCCTTCCTTCTCCTTCTCCGAGCTATTACCACATAGCACCACCGTCTCAAAGTCATCAGCTTGCTCCACCATTATCAAACTACCAGCTGGGTCCACAACCACCAAGTCAGCTATTGCATTCAGCAAGCCACCACCAGATCCACCTCTCACCTAGCCATCAACAGCTGCAGCATTGTTATCCAAACCAGCAACAATTTCATCCTCCTGCTTCACCCAGTTGCTTACTCTCCTCGCCATCATTGCATCAACTCTGTCATCACCATCAACAGCAGCCGGCACATTCCCATTCAACCAGTCACCATTCCTTGTTCCAACAGTACCAACATAATTATCCTCCTCCTCTGCCGCACTGCTCACAGTCTCTTTCTATACATCCGTTTCACTCGCCACAGCTCCCTCTGTGTTCAGAACTGGGTGGTTATGGGTGGAACACATTGCCCACGAACCTGGCCAACAGGTGTTCTCGAGGATTTTTTTCAAACTTCAGAGATAATGTGGCAAAAAGTCCCACAAAGGGCAAAACCAAAGGAAAGGCTGGTTCTAGACGATGGCCTAATGATGCCTATACCTGGAATTTACACTCTATGGAGCCACCTTCACAGGTGCCACACATGCACCACTTTTCACATATACAAGCCCATGTGCAGGTAGGTTGGATTTGTAGCATGTTTACTGCATGGACAATAAACTGTAGTATATTTATTCAGAAAGGTTTTTAGAACCGTGACATATTTTTTATTGTGTGATACCTTTGTTTTTTGTTCTCAGAACACAAGTCACAGATTTGGGTCATATCTTGTGTTTTTATAACTGTCTTTAGAGCTCCCAATTGTGCCTCAAAAATGTTTCTGGCCTAACTGACATTTATCAATTTGAATGCACAATGAGATCATCGTCAACCGACGTCAAGTAATTTTAGTAAAAATTATGGCTGAACGATTTTGCAAAAAAATCCAAATGCAATCAACATTGTGATTGCTATTTATTACCGTATTTTCCGCACTATAAGGCGCACCTAAAAACCACAAATTTTCTCAAAAGCTGACAGTGCAGTGCGCCTTATAATCCGGTGCGCCTTATATATGGGTTAATATTAATATTAATTTTCATAAAGTTTCGGTCTCGTAACTACGGTAAACAGCCGCCATCTTTTTTCCCCCGTAGAAGAAGAAGCGCGCGGTGCATGCTGGGATATGTGACGTTTCATTTCCATTTGTGTGTTTATGTAAAGACCCCAAAATGGCTCCTATTAAGTGTGTTGTCTGTCTAATTATAAATAATGCAGACGAGGCGTGTTAACTGAGTTCTCAACGTTTACTCACAGCGTGCTCATAACCACATTCTAACTGCCAGCATACAACAACGCTTCTCAGGGCTACCGCGCATGCTCGTCACTATCGTTGCATGCTGGGTAGTGTAGTTGTTATATTTGCTAGCTCATAACATCACATTAAGAGACACGCTTACGCGCTTAATTCAATACTCGCCGTCATTCCGGGTGGATTGACAAAAGACCTCCAGCCGCTAGATATTGGTGTCAACAGGGCATTCGAAGCTAGACTGCTAACTGCGTGGGAACAGTGGATGACAGAAGGCGAACACACGTGACGTTCACCAAGACAGGGAGACAGCGCCAGACGACATATGCCACTATCTGCCAGTGGATCGTAAATGCCTGGGCTGATTCAGTCTCATCTGTGGTCCGAGCTTTCAGGAAGGCAGGAATTGTCACTGAACTAATAAACGGCAACGACACTGACTCCATTAATGACGACTTCGACGAGACATGTTGGATGCCGTATTCGCTCAACTGTTTAATTCGGACACTGAAGAAGAAGAATTCGAGGGATTTGTGAATGAGCTATAACTTCATAAAGTGAGCTTTACATTTTTATTTAGTGTGTTGTGTTGTGTGACATTAACGTTTGAGCAACGTTGAGTTATTGATATATTGTTATTGCTCTGCACTATTTCACGTGTTACTATATTGTGATTGCACGTTTGATTTACGTAACACGAGTAAATCAGCTGTTTATTCATTTTGGGAGTGAACGGAGTTGTCAGAACGCTGGTTTGTTATCTATTAATAAAGTTTGACTGACCTATCTGACTGTTTTGTTGACATAGGTGCGCCTTATAATCCGGTGCGCCTTATATATGAACAAAGTTTTGAAATATGCCATTCATTGAAGGTGCGCCTTATAATCCGATGCGCCTTATAGTGCGGAAAATACGGTATATGTGATTATTTGTTCCATGGTCCTCTTCTCAGGAACCAGCTTCTTCTGTGTTGGAGTTGAGGGGACTTCGGTTTACTTCGCTCGGCATTTTACCCGTCACTTTTTCGATTTTACTTTTGTCTTGAGGTGGGTCCCCTCTGTGCTTGTGTCTCTTCTTTGACGTCTGGCCTTTCAGGGCTGTAGATGGTTGTGAAGAACAGGAACGGGGGTTAGTGTATGTGCCTCAAAATACGAAGGTCCTGGGTTCGATCCCCGAGCTCGGCGTCTTTATATACATATATATATGTGTATATATATATATATATATATATATATATATATATATATATATATATATATATATATATGTATATATATATATATATATAAAGTGAAGGACAAAAACATCCACCCTGGAAGGAACGTCTGCCCTGTGCTCCTCGGCTACGGTCTGCACCAGGGCCAAACAGCTGGAAAGGTGTAACAACTACATTATTACCTGTCACTCTTTATAACTGCTACAGCACATCAATACCGTAGGTCTTCGTCAAACTGTGCACGTAGTCAGTCGGAGTTCTTCTCAGCAAACCTCGGCAAAGGGAAAACATATTGTTCATATTAAAGTTAAAAGTTAAAGTACCAATGATTGTCACACACACACTAGGTGTGGCGAAATTATTCTCTGCATTTAACCCATCACCCTTGATCACCCCCTGGGAGGTGAGGGGAGCAGTGGGCAGCAGCGGTGGCCGCGCCCGGGAATCATTTTTGGTGATTTAACCCCCAATTCCAACCCTTGATGAACTATGAACTTTTTTTGAGAACTGTTTTCATTCGACTGAAATCATATCTTAAGATCTAATTTGTTTGTTTTATCATCTAATCACAATCCATCTTTATATAGTATCTTGATGTGGATTTTTAGTGTGTTCTTTTTTAATCTGTTGACTAAAGCTGGAACTGTAATCCATTTCTGATTGTAGTTTAGAGCCTTAGCTCAGAAGCAAACGACCTCAATGTGATGTTTGCTCACACTCAGACTTCCTTGCACTGTAATCACATGTTGTAATTTTCCTTATTGCGTACATTTGAAGTTTACCAAATGCCTTTGTTTCTTTTGATTGTAGATGAATAATGTTAAACCAAGCCTATGTTAGGTTATAATACACTGTTGGTTTAACTTATACACTGTTGGTTTAACTTAATACAAAATGGTACACAAAGTATGAAAATTTGTGACAAAAACACAAAAATGCAGCTATCTGTTTTTTTAACTGTTTATGTGCAGTGGACAGAGTAATAGGAGATAGGGTGTAGTCTGATGTTTAATTAATGGAATTAGAAAATCAGTTCTAATTTGATTAAAGTCCTACTTTATCTGATTAGGAAGTTTCATTACATGTACGAAGAAATAGTGAGTAGTTATTGTCCAGCATCACTCCCACACATGTCAAAGTAACTGCTCCAATTCTTGAAAGTTTATCTAAATTTTGTCGAAAGAAACAGTTACAATGGCATCATTATTTTTTGATTGTAAATTTGATATGTGAATGGTGTAGTTGTTTTCGGTTTGCAGTTTTCAATGAACTTATTTTGTTCTGTGTATTGCAAATGACTGAGCAGCAAGAATGTGTTACTGACGGTATAACCAATAGTGATTCAAATGGAAATTGGCAACTAAAATGGATTAATGACCTATCAGGCACATTGTGCATAGAAATAAAGCAGCATACATACACAGAAGGTCACTCTTCACATAAAAGCGCTACACTGTAAATGTATAATCATGTTCTGTACACTAAGCAAATGTCTGGTTCTGGATGTTTGACAATATACTGTACTTTATACGGTACAATATCTTCTGGACCTTTCATGGAAAACAGCCACTTGCATTATCTCTATTCCAAACACACATACTGTACATATTGATGTTACGTAAGCCTGCAGTCTGATTTGGCGTGTCAGTCGAATTAACATCTGACGGACAGGATTTGTTTCTGTTAACGAGACACACAGAAACAAAAATAAGTCCACGCAGAGGTTGTGTGCTTTAAATAGTTCTTAAGTTCCTATGGCAAATAATTTACATATCTTAGATAAGTCAATAAAAAGGGTGACGTGATGTTACACCACCAGTTGAGACATATATAATGAAGTATCTGAGATATAAATATATTTTGGGAATTTTTTAAGGGATTCTGAAAATTTTTTACATAAACATAATTTTTATCAATATCACCAAGATATTTTATGGTCGTTGTGCACTTTTCATCCCTATTATATGTGCATTTAAGGTTTGGGTATCTGCGCACCTTCTGCTGTTGTTGAGTTGACATATTTGACTCCTCCCACCATGCCGTTAATCCCTGTGATCCTCTCTCTTTTTCTGTTCCCATGTGGGATAAAGCCTCCATTCAGCATGACTGACAGATTGGATACGTGGTGGACAGCGAGAGAGAGAAAGAGATTGACAGAGTCTGAGTGGTATAGCATGTAAAACAGAGAGGGCAAGAGAGATGAAGGGACAGGATATATGAGAAAGGTAGTGATTAGCAAAGAGAGAAATATTCTTTTCTGGCTCTATTGCATTTTGAAACTGCGAAATGTGGGTGTCTGCATGTCCATTTGGTTTATGATTTGTTGGCAGGTTGTTACGTGTTTGGGGACAAGTACTGAGATTCACAGTTTCCTTCATTGGACTGGCTCACTCATGTTTGGTTTATGGATGAGGACTTCACCGTTGGATTGAAGGGCTCTAAATATTCTGAGATAAGAAAAATAAGAAAGGTGACATAGCTATGGGTTATGAGGTTTGTGCAGTATATACAAGGAGAAAACATTTATAAGAAAGAAGAAAATAGTATTCATGGTCATAGAATATAGGTGGTGTTGAGAAGAATGCTGTGGTGAAAGAAATTAGATATGCAGGCATTTAAGAAGCTTGTGCACTTTGTGACCAGTCAGACTAGTCTACCAAAATATATTGTGGAGCCATATTGCTGAAAAGTGTGTAATTTATGTGTGTAAGGAAATGTATAACAATGTTAGTTGTTTGATTGTCTGGGAAATTGTGCTTTGCAGCGGAGTACATTAGTTTTGTCTGCTGTAAGGGTTGTGCATTATGTCATGTAGTGTATGCAGTCGCTCCAAGGTGGTAATCTATAGCAGATGTACTCAACATGCTGTACCAAAACATGAGACGAGTAAGTCCGTATTGTACATCTGTGTGTAATTGAGTATTGTACACTGTTTGTTCTGCATGTGGACATGGATCAATAAAGTTATTTCTCTCCACCTGTAAAGTGCCATGATTCTTCCTGAAAAACATGATTTTTTTATATCTTGTTTGTCTTGTTTCAAATTGCAGGCCAACCCCACTCCCGTCGTGGTCAACACAGACAGTGTCGACACCCCCCCATATGTGAGTATTGAGTCATATGTAATCAATAATGCCGAGTTTTAAGTTTGTTTTATTCACCTGATGATTAACATGTGAATAATGTATTCCTCTGATGTGGGTTATTGTCTTACTATACTCAGATCCACAAGAGGAGGGGCTATTCATTCATCCATCTATTTTATATACCGCTTGCTAGCTGGAACTTATCCCAGTCGACCTAGGATTAGAGTATGGCTAACATTTGTATCCATTTTTGGTTCCAGACATTTATGTTTATCATCTTAAGGCTAAACTTCTCAAACAAAATTTTGTGAAGTGTACTGATATGCTGAATTGGTGATCTCAAGGGTCGTAGTTATTGCTTTTTTCTTTTAAGTTAAATAATCATGTAAAAAAAACAAAAACCCAGTTTGTGAGTGTGTGCATTTTTCACAAACCGTATTATCAAGTATAATGTATCACCATATATTCATATTATATCTTTTTATCGCCTCTCATCCCACCAGATTCATCAGTTCATTTTCAAGACGAGATAGACCTGTTCTATGTAACAGAAAAATGCTATATTTATTGTAGTGAATTTACATTTTCATTAATAAGAATGCCTTTTTTTTGTATCAGGCCTTGAATATGTTAAACACTCTGTTTTTGTGTGAAAGTGTTAGCCCAATCAATGGAGTCTCTTTGTCCAAAGCAACAACAGAAAGCTAAGGATCCTTGCGCGGTATTTACATTTTTGGGATTTTTTTCCGCCCATTCATTGTCTCTTGCAATTATTACATGCATTAAACATTAACAACAACCATTAATTGTCCTCATGTCATTAAATGTAGTAATGTAATTGTAGTAACGTAATTTGAATATTTCTCCCTCTGGAAAACAATGTTGTTTGGTTAAATGGTAAATCCAGAATAGTTTGAGCCCAGATGTCAGTTTACTGGTGGCCAGCTGCCACAGCAAATCAGTGTCTGTCATTGTTAGCTAAGTTTATTATATAATTACTGTGAAAATACTCGCCTGCCTGGAATAAAATCGAGGAAGCTACCGATTTATTTCATCAAGTCCTGTTTAATAATTGTATGTTTGTGTAATGTTTTTACCATAGCTTCCTTATTAAAAAAAAGAAAAAAGTATTTATACTTAACATTATTGTTTATATAATATATCAGTACAAGTAGATTTGATATTGTAGGTGTACATTTATATTTTTCTGGGTGGCAGACAATTCTTACTTATTGTATATGGTGGCTAATGAAATATGATGATACAAATGTACAGTCAAAACTAATCTGACTGCACAAAGACACAGATCACAGACAAGGAGATTATGCAGACCACTGGGATGCCATTTATTTGTGCACAAGAGTGTGCTCACCCATCTCCTCCTCTGCTCAAAATCAAATAACTTTATCAAATTTGTGCCTGGTACATTTTAAGACATTCACCCACAGCCAATTTTATTTTGTTTAATGATTGTAACTAATGAGCATTGATAAAAACCCGGACCACATTAAGTGCCCATTAAATACATGCAGTAGAGCACACATGCGAGCCGTGGTGGTGTGTGTGCAGTGATCTGTGTTGCTGGAAACAACATATATTTTTATTCTTTTTATCAATGCACATGTGTTAAAAGTACAATTTCAATGTTGATGATGTGCATTTATTATAAAATAGAATGAAGGTTATGGCGAAGCTAACGACTGTGTTTTATGCGATTCCTCTAACTTAAACAAAAAATCGATAGATTACTCGATTATGAAAACAATAGATAGCCTCAGACTTAAAAGATAACCAATAATATTCTTTGACAAATTGGTAAATGTAGAAATACGAAAAAAAGGACTGAGGCTCTGCATTTCAGCATAACTCATGAAAGTGAAACTGGAATGTTTCAAATGATACTTTATATTAAATTATTCAATTTAAATTATTTTAAAAATGTATCTGTGTCTTGCTTGCTGACTAATTTCTGTCACTTGTTCACCACTTGCTGTCTCAAACAGGTCAACGGAACAGACGCGGACTATGAATATGAGGAAATCACAATGGAGCGGGTATAAAACATGCACTCTCCCTACATATTGCAAATGCATCAGGGTAATAGAAACATAAACAACATACTGCCAAAAAGTCAGTAGTATGTGTAGACCTGCCAGCATGTAAGCATTTTTCGTACATGTGGGTGTTTAGGAACTCTCAAAAAATGCCTTCAAGTTTGGCAAGTCTTTTTACAGTGTGTGTACTGCAATGGAAAACGTTAAAATCCAAACTGTTGAAGCCTATTTGTTTTACATAGGTACATATAGATTAGACGGACATGCCCTGTGTTACATATCATGGCTACGTGTCAGTGTTGTTTTTGTTCTCTACCCAGCTCACATTTTTTGCACATTTTTACCAACCCTATTTTACGAACATTACTATTGCTTCTCCATCAGTCTCCACTTTCTTCCTCTGATCCTCTCGGCCGCTTTCTCATTATACTCTCTTTTGTCTCACCCCGAGGCTCTCTCGCAATTCTTCTCGCTCAGTCTTTTCTCCTGTGACCTGGATATGTCTGCTTGACTGGCTCTGCCTTAAAAAACACTATGGATGTACATGCAAACAGAGACGCAAAAATGACACACATTCATGCCCAGTAAGACGGATCGCAAGGAATATAGACAAGGTTGTTATTTTCACCAGAGATAAAATAAAACAACAATTAATTTCATAAAAACCCAAACTGTTGAAAGACTAATTTAGCAACAGAAACATTCATGTATTGTTCCCGTAGCCATTCCTATATTATGTATGTGTTAATTTTAATATTGTGATATTTTATAGCAGATCTACTAATAACTCTGTGTCTGCCTAAGGTTATACTCACCATATAATGGTTGTCTGTTGCAAAGCGATACTTATGAGTCATGTGTTTCTCTCAGTTAGTAACAAGGTAAAACCACGTTGCCAGTGACTGTTTTACATATGGGTCACTTGGGCAATTGTCCAAGACTACATTATCTTGGGGGCACCAGAAGAATGAGAGGGGAAAAAAAGATTTATAAGTATTTCTGCTCGGCAACCCATGCCCCACCATACTGCTAAAAAAAGGATGAATCCATAACAATGAGAGATTATCATCACACCTTGAGGGGGTCTCGCACAGGGCGCTATTGAAGCTAGAACCTGCACATAGCTCACAATGCCCTTAAACAATGCAGAATGTAATTCAGAGTTGAATGACAAATTACACCACACACCATATTTTGACTTACATGCACTACATTCAGTACTAGTTCCGTTTCTTGCTAAGTTTTTATTAGTTGTTGGGCTACATACTTTTCACTGAAATATGCTTGAGAACACAAAACTGTCTGCCCTCGATTATTGCAGGGGTTACGTATGGTGTCAGAACAGTGCCGAAATCTTCGTATGTAAAGAAGAAGAACAGTCTGAAGAAGAGTAGTCTTGAGTGTAGGGTCTAAGGTTTAGACAAAATAACCCATTTTATACACTGTTATAAAAACAATAAAAACACACATTTGTAATCTCAATGTGAGGGTATCATATTAGCCATTCTGGCACTCATATAAAGTAGGTCTGCATCTCCATAATGTAACATTGCAATTACCTGGGGAGCAGATACTAAACATTGACCTGCTCAGTGGCCTTGTGGGTAGAGTGTCTGCCCTGGAAGGTCGTGAGTTCAAACCCCGGCCGAGTCATACCAAAGACTATAAAAATGCGACCCATTGCCTCCCTGCTTGGCACTCAGCATCAAGGATTGGAATTGGGGGTTAAATCACCAAATGATTCCCTATCTCTAAGGGAGAGCCCCACCACCCGGTGGAGGAAACTCATTTCGGCCGCTTGTACCCGTGATCTTGTCCTTTCGGTCATGACCCAAAGCTCATGACCATTGGTGAGGATGGGAACGTAGATCGACCGGTAAATCGAGAGCTTTGCCTTCCGGCTCAGCTCCTTCTTCACCACAACGGATCGATACAGCCTCCGCATTACTGAAGACGCCGCACCGATCCACATGTCGATCTCACAATCCACTCTTCCCTCACTTGTGAACAAGACTCCGAGGTACTTGAACTCCTCCACTTGGGGCAAGATCTCCTCCCCAACCCGGAGATGGCACTCCACCCTTTTCCAGGAGTAAACCATGGACTCGGACTTGGAGGTGCTGATTCCCATCCCAGTCGCTTCACACTCGGCTGCTAACCGATCCAGTGAGAGCTGAAGATCTTGGCCAGATGAAGCCATCAGGACCACATCATCTGCATCCACCGAACCAGATACCCTCAACGCCCTGACTGCGCCTAGAAATTCTGTCCATAAAGGTTATGAACAGAATCGGTGACAAAGGGCAGCCTTGGCGGAGTCCAACCCTCACTGGAAACGGGTCCGACTTACTGCCGGCAATGCGGACCAAGATCTTGACACTGATTATACAGGGAGCGAACCGCCACAATAAGACAGTCCGATACCCCATACTCTCTGAGCACTCCCCACAGGACTTCCCGGGGTATACGGTCGAATGCCTTCTCCAAGTCCACAAAGCACATGTAGACTGGTTGGGCAAACGAGAGTATGGAGCTGGTCCACAGTTCCACGACCAGGACGAAAACTACACTGTAGCCTCCTCTCCAGTAGACCTGAATAGACCTTACCGGGAAGGCTGAGGAGTGTGATCCCACGGTAGTTGGAACACACCCTACGGTTACCCTTCTTAAAGAGAGGAACCACCACCCTGGTCTGCCAATCCAGAGGTACCGCCCCCGATGTCCACACGATGTTGCAGAGTCTTTTCAACCAAGACAGCCCCACAACATCCAGAGCGGGCGGTTCTCATCCACCCCTGGGGCCTTGCCACCGAGGAGCTTTTTAACTACCTTGGCAACCTCAGCCCCAGAAATAGGAGAGCCCACCACAGATTCCCCAGGCCCTGCTTCCTCATAGGAAGACGTGCTGGTAGGATTGAGGAGGTCTTCGAAGTATTCCCTCCACCCATCCACAATATCCGCAGTCGAGGTCAGCAGAACACCATCCCCACCATACACGGTGTTGATAGTGCACTGCTTCCCCTTCCTGAGGTGGTGGATGGTGGTCCAGAATCGTTTCGAAGCCGTCCGGAAGTAGTTTTCTATGACCTCCCCGAACTCCTCCAATGTCCGAGTTTTTGCCTCCGCGACCGCTGAAGCCGCACTGTCCTGGCCTGTCGGTCGCTGTCTGCTGCCTCCAGTCCTATGAGCCAAAAGAGCCCGATAGGACTCTTTCTTCAGCTTGATGGCACCCCTTACCGTACACCAGCGGGTTCTAGGATTACCGCCACGACAGGCACCAACCACTTTGCGGCCACAGCTCCAATCGGCCGCCTCGACAACAGAGGTACGGAACATCGTCCACTCGGACTCAATGTCCAGCGCCTCCCTCGTGACATGTTCAAAGGTTCTTCCGGAGGTGGGAATTGAAACTCTCTCGGACAGGAGACTCTGCCAGGCGTTCCCAGCAAACCCTCACAATGTGTTTGGGCCTGCCAGGTCTGCCCGGCATCCTCCCCCACCATCGCAGCCAACTCACCACGAGGTGGTGATCGGTAGAAAGCTCCGCCCCTCTCTTCACCCGAGTGTCCAAAACATGAGACCGCAAATCCGATGACACAACTACAAAGTCGATCATAGAACTGCGGCCTAGGGTGTCCTGGTGCCAAGTGCACATATGGACACCCTTATGTTTGAACATGGTGTTTGTTATCGACAATCTGTGACGAGCACAAAAGTCCAATGACAAAACACCACTCGGGTTCAGATCCGGGCGGCCATGTTTCCCAATCACGCCTCTCCAGGTTTCACTGTCGTTGCCAACATGAGCGTTGAAGTGCCCCAGTAGAACAAGGGAATCACCTGGGGGAGCACTCTCCAGTACTCCCTCAAGTGAATCCAAAAAGGGTGGGTACTCTGAGCTGCCTTTTGGCGCGTAAGCGCAAACAACAGTCAGGACCCGTCCCCCCACCCGAAGGCGGAGGGAAGCTACTCTCTCGTCCATTGGGTTGAACTCCAACGTGCAGGCTTTGAGCCGGGGGGTAACAAGAATTGCCACCCCAGCCCGTTGCCGCTCACTGCCGGCAACGCCAGAGTGGAAGAGAGTCCATCCCCTCTCATGAGAACTGGTTCCAGAGCCCTTGATGTGCGTCAAAGTGAGTCCGACTATATCGAGCCGGAACTTCTCCACCTCACGCACCAGCTCAGGCTCCTTCCCCCCCAGTGAGGTGACATTCCACGTCCCAAGAGCTAGCTTATGTAGCCGAGGATCGGACCGCCAAGTGCCCTGCCTTCGGCTTCCGCCCAGCTCACACTGCACCCGACCTCTATGGCCCCTGCTATGGGTGGTGAGCTCATTGGAGGGGGGGACCCACGTTGCCTCTTCGGGCTGTGCCCGGCCGGGCCCCATGGGGACAGGCCCGGCCACCAGGCGCTCGCCATCGTGCCCCACCTCCGGGCCTGGCTCCAGAGGGTGGCCCCGGTGACCGGCGTCCGGGCGAGGGAAATCTGGGTCCTTTGTTCGTGTTCTTCATAGAGGTCTTCGAGCTGCTCTTTGATCCCTCACTTAGGACCAGTTTGCCTTGGGAGACCCTACCAGGGGGCATAGAAGCCTCCGGACAACATAGCTCCTCGGATCATTGGGACTTGTGATTTAGTACTATATAAATAAACATTGATTGATTGATTGATCTTTAATTGAATCAAATTGGTAAAAGTTGTTGTTAAAGATAGCGTTTTTCCACATGATATCATAAAAAATAGTAATGTAATTATTTAATCGATAGTAGTATAAAAAAAATAGACTAATTATAGGTTATTTTGTCTTGAGACTCTAATCTTATTTAGAAGCGACACACAACAGGCCCGGTTCATATTGGCACTGACCAGGCGATGGCAGATATTTAAAGTGACCAATCAGAAGAAAGGAGAGTTGCTTGGCCATGTATTCAATGACCGCCCCTGTTGCGCATGTAGACAAACAGAGTCCGCACAAGCGGAAAATTAGTCTTCACATAGAGTGTTTTTTGAACGCAAGGATTTTGGCACTGTTTTGACGCTATAGTTACGTCCCCCCAATAGTAAGTATATTTTGGTAAAGTCGGGATGCTATTTATTTTGTGATTTGTGTGACTATTAATGTCTTTTTAAGTCATACACATACTCTACACAGCTTTCACACACAATTAAAAACACTTCCCCTCTCTCTTATATCTTAAAACAGTGCATACACTCTAAAACCTATGTAATTTTACCATGAGAACTCAAATTGGTACTGAAATGTCAACATACTTTTTTATTTAACAAGAAGACATAATTAACCTTTTTGAGCTACTCAAATACTGTATCAATGTACTCAATGGTACTTTAAAATCTGCACTGCACTGTATCTGCAGTAAGTAAACTGCCAAGTGGCGAGGGAACACTGTAATATGATTATTAATATTATTATTATTACTTAAAGTTGTTTTAAAAAACTGGAAATAAGTAATATATTGTGGCCGGAATACAAGTAGACTGGCTACACTGCGGTACCGTTGTTAAATGCATATACATGTGTTACATGCTTTTATGTCACTGACTCGTTGTTTATTATTACACGTTTTTGTTTAGGGTAACTCAGGTTTGGGATTCAGTATTGCAGGAGGAACTGATAATCCTCATATTGGAGAAGACCCGTCCATCTTTATTACCAAGATTATACCAGGAGGAGTCGCCGCCCAGAATGGACGACTCAAGTAAACACACACAAACACACTATGTTTGCATGTTCACTATATGTTGTGTGGCTTTTATTCGATAAATCCTGTGTTTTTGTTGGGCAGGGTGAATGACTGTATAGTCCGAGTAAATGAGGCAGATGTCAGGGAGGTGACCCACAGTGGGGCCGTGGAGGCATTGAAGGAGGCTGGAGGTCTTGTCAGACTGTGTATACGACGCAAGAGGATTCACAACGATAGAATCATGGATATAAAGCTAGTGAAAGGTCCCAAAGGTGAAGAAATACTACAATCATAATCACAACACGGTCTACGTATAATTACGTACAGTACTGAAAGTATAAAAATCATATATTAAGCAGAGGTGCTTTTAAAAACAGGTACGATTTTTCAGTCTATGCAATTATTCTACCCTTGTTCAGAGCATTTAAAGTGAATTTGTTGCTTCTAAATAATTTTCCAGCAATTAACTATTATGCCAACTGGTCCCAATTAGCCATCGATTCTGTTTGAATTATGGACCTGTGATTGTAAAATTCTATATAATAATAATAATAACAAGCACTAACTAGAGTGTACAATCGAAGAAAAAAAATGCCCCTACTAATAGTGGCCGTGTGGCAGTGGATGTTGAGGTAGATGTTTTACAAAAAAGAGCAAAATGCAACAAATCAACCTCAAAATACACACTCATTCCATTTACCATATTTTCTGGACTATGGTATGTAAGCCGCACCCACTAAATTGTAAAAGAAAAACATAGTTTTCCATATACTAGCCGCACTAGCCGTAGATATATACATTGTGAAATTATTTATTTACACAGAAATATTTTGTAAATGATTATTTACATACTTTAATTGTTTCCAAATGGTGCCTGTAACACGGCAGTAAAACAGACGATTAGTCAAAACAGAAGTAGTAAAACAGATGATTAGACAAAACAGAAGTCATTGTCATGGTCCCTCTAGCTGCGGAAGCCAGCTCTCCAAGCAGCTAAACAGACTCAATAACTCCACGGTTTTAGTGAATTTTTTAAGGAATTTGTGAAACTGTAACAATACAAAAAGAATCCCATTGTAAGTTAATAATACTAACACAGATTCCTCTAAACGTGTTAGCATAGCAAACCTAGTAATGCTAACGACTCTAGCTTGACTACATTACTGTAGCATGTACAAATATGCATGAAAGCACTGCTATCAAACATGTGACTGTCTCGTAAGTATGAATTGTTTTAGTTATATTGTAAAACTTACAAACGTTGCTTGGTGTGATGAATGAAGAAACCATACGAGTAGAAATGCTATGGATGACTAGTAGATCGAAGGGCAATTTAATATTCGGTTCACGGCACTAAACAGAAGGAAATACTGTAGACGTTCAACCCACAGCATCTGCAGTGAGCGAACTTGTCCAAAAGATTGCGCCACAGTACAAAAAATAACACACCTTTTCAAGTTCTGTGGGTGTTTTATAGAATCTGTTTGTTGAATACAAAACATAATGGCTGTTAGCGAAGAAAAATCTTTCAATCCATTACCGTTTTATTAGCCGCAAGGTAATAAAATGTAGCGGCTTATATTCCGGAAAATACAGTAATAAGGGTCTATAAGGATGATTGTAGCATAGTGATCATTGTAATAGAGTCGGCCTTTGCCACATCGCTCTTCAAAGTTTGCGGCTTGTAAAGGTGACTATTTGGGTGTTATTTCATTGCTAGGAGGCTGTCTTATTGTAAAAAAAAACATATTTACAAAGTTGGTTTATAAGCTCTAGCTCTGAAAATATTTATAATGAATAATTCCTACTTAGCGTAAATTTATTTACCATTTAACAAGGATAAACAATTGTTTTCTGCATTACACTTGACAACCGGAATTAGAGCTGGTTCTCGGAGCCTTCGTGTGTGCTTAAAAGACAAAACCAACAAAAATGCAGTCTAAGTATATTTATAATTATATATTGAGAAATAATGTATTATATTTTACATGTTATGTAAATCTTTGTAAATAATCATATGTAAACAATAAATAAAACGTTTATATTGACCACTACAATTCAGTTCAATACAATACGTTCAATAGTCATGTGTTTATATTTTAGATAATGTAAAAGTTTATATGAATAGGTAAAAAAAATGTCGATGTGTTTAATATCTCCTTCCGCAGTGAAGCCACTTCAAAACAATTGATTGAAAAAGTAAACAATACACAATAAATCAATCAATCAATCAATCAATGTTTATATAGCCCTAAATCACGAGTGTCTCAAAGGGCTGCACAAGCCACAACGACATCCTCGGCTCAGATCCCACATCAGGGCAAGAAAAAACTCAACCCAATGGGATAACAATTTGAGAAACCTTGGAGGGGACCGCAGACCGGTGCAATAGACATCGAGTGGATCTAGCATAATATTGTGAGAGTCCAGTCCATAGTGGATCTAACACAATAGTGAGAGTCCAGTCCATAGTGGGGCCAGCAGGATATCATCTTGAGCGGAGACAGGTAGCATCTCTAACTGTTACCGGGAGGGCATTCCAGAGTACTGGAGCCCAAACAGAAAACGCTCTATAGCCCGCAGACGTTTTTTGGGCTCTGGGAATCACTAATAAGCCGGAGTTCTTTGAACGCAGATTTCTTGCCGGGACATATGGTACAATACAATCAGCAAGATAGGATGGAGCTAGACCATGTAGTATTTTATACGTAAGTAGTAAAACCTTAAAGTCACATCTTAAGTGCACAGGAAGCCAGTGCAGGTGAGCCAGTATAGGCGTAAGATGAGTCTAGCAGCCGCATTGTGTACCAACTGTAATCTTTTAATACTAGACATAGGGAGACCCGAAAATAATACGTTACAGCAGGGGTGCCCATTACGTCGATCGAGAGCTCCTGGTCGATCGCGGCGGGTGTGTCAGTCGATCGCCAACTAGGCATTGAAAAAATAGTCCTAAAAATTAGCGATCAGAAATCTTCACTATGACGTCACTTTCGTCACTTGATTGACATTCACGGCACCCGAGGGTCTTGTGAAATGACACTGGCTGCTGCGAGCTCAGTGTGAAGGAAAAAAAGACCGTCAGGGAGGCGAGAAACACTTTTTATTTCAACCATACCTCCTGTCAAAAGCCTAAAGACTGACCACATAGTTCCTGTCTTCCCAATAAAAGCGCTGCTCTTTCCTGCCTGCACTAACAATCTAAGAGTCTCAGAACGCTGGCGTGCACAAGCTCGCAAGCCACGGAGTTTGTCGCCAATGTATTTCTTGTAAAGTGTATAAAAAGGAGTATGGAAGCTGGACAAATAAGATGGCAAAAATCAACCACTTTCATGCGGTATTGGACAGAAAGGAGGACTTTTTTTCTCCTCCATTAAAAAATGTGGACGTTGTCATCACTACTGTCTGATTCCAATCAATGCAAGTCATCAGAATCAGGTAATACATCAACTTATATTATTGTCTTCAGGAAAGAAAGGAATCTATATGTGTTAAACATGCTTGTATTATCATTAAACACCTTTTAACTTGTTAACAAAAAGTCTCTTTCATAAATAAATAAATATAAATTACATACATGATGAATGAGGTAGATCCCTTCGACTCGGTCATTTAAAAAGTAGCTCGCCTGCTGAAAAGTGTGGGCACCCCTGCGTTACAGTAATCGAGACGAGACGTAAGGAATGCATGAAACATGATCTATCTCAGCATCGCTAATGGACAAAATGGAACGAATTTTAGCGATATTACGGAGATGAAAGAAGGCCGACAAAGACAAATGTTCTTTGGACACCCTATCTTCGGGGAAAAAGTTCTGCTACAATATAAACTTAAATAGTAGAGTTGTTTTAGTAATATGACGACGCAATGTAAATGATAAATTTTCTCAATGGGCTTTTAAATTAGACGCGGCCGCGATGCCACTAACCGAACTAAATGTATTAAAAAGGACATGTTGACTCACCGCTTAATTGAAGTTTAACAGAAACAAGGTATAATTGTATCATGTATACAATTATATTTTATTATTATTATTTGTTTCAATTCAGTCCATCAAAGTACAAACGTAGAACAAGCAAACACCATCAGAGCACGACAACCACCGTGCGCCATAATCATGTGCTTCCCCCTGAACGACAGCATAGAGTGTCAGGGTTATAAAACTGTAAATTTATGGCGGTATAGTTGGTTATGGTGGTATTGTGGATTTCACTGCCTTTAGAATAACAAACAGATGGAGTTGGCTTGTCATCGTCAGCATTTACACCGCTTTATTCTGTGTTTCAGGAGTAATGTGATATGGTGATAAATATATTGAGTTTGAGTTTTTTTTATTACAAAATAATAATAGATACTCAAGATAGAAATACAGCACATAAATGATAAATAAATATAGTAAGAAAGTGAAAATAGTGAAAAGTGAAATAGAAATTAATAAAATATACATTTCCAATTACGATACTTCAACTCTATGTTTTATACATTGTTCTCAATGTAGTAGTAGAATATAATATAACTTTAAATAAAATATGTAAGTGGCACTAGTAGTTCGAGAGTTATATAAATAGTTACACAAAGTTGTAATATGTTGATTGTTTCTTCCAGGGCTAGGATTTAGTATAGCTGGTGGAGTTGGAAATCAACACGTTCAAGGGGACAACAGTATCTATGTGACAAAGATCATTGAGGGAGGAACCGCACAAAAAGATGGACGACTACAGATAGGGGACAAACTTGTGGCTGTAAGTCATTTTTTTTCTGCTGAAGTCTTTATCGTCCCCCTCTTTTCCCTTGAATTTAACAATTGTATTTACTGTATGAATTAGAATCCCTTAAATTATGTCTTTAAGTGTAATTTTTAGAATTTGATTACATTCTAATGTAAGAATCTTATTTTTTGTGCCTTTATAATGCAGTATATTTCTTCATGTGTCTGCAGGTTAATGGCTCTTGCTTAGAGGAAGTATCTCATGAGGAAGCAGTGGCCGTCCTGAAGTCCACACCCGATGTTGTTTATCTCCGTGTGGCCAAAAACTCCTCTGTATTCATCAATGAAAACTTTCCCCCTCCTGATGTCACCAATTGTAAGTACTGTACATACATACACATTCATTGTTTTTATTCATACAGTAACTGTAGTATGAACTAAAATATCCCCTCAATCATACGAGATAGATAGCGAGGTAAACTTTATTCATCATGAAAGGAAAATAATTGTTATTATTATTTATCTAATTTATATCAACCCAAAATAATACACTTTCACTTATAATGCTTAATGCATTATACTGATTTTAATTTTAATTTTTATTGGGGCATTATTCACTGTGAAGTTGCGTCCTAAATCTTTTTCCTTCAAAAAAAAATAATACACAATTTAATTCGTAGTAGAGCTCGATTTTTTAAGCAAAAGTATATCTGGGCTTCACAGACATAGTATGTGATTTGATTGCACGATGATAAACTAGACACAAGAGACGATACGTAAATAGTAGATGCATAATCCATCCATCCATTTTCTACTGCTTGTCCCTTTTTGGGGTCGCTGAAGCCTATCTCAGCTGCATTCGGTCGGAAGGCGGTGTACACCCTGGACAAGTCGCCACCTCATAGCAGGGCCAACACAGATAGACAGACAACATTCACACTCACATTCACACACTAGGGCCAATTTAGTGTTGCCAATCAACCTATCCCCAGGTGCATGTTTTTGGCGGTGGGCAGTCACGGGTAGAACATGCAAACTCAACACAGAAAGATCCCGAGCCCGGGATTGAACCCAGGACTACTCATTACCTTTGTATTGTGAGGCACATGCACTAACCCCTGTGCCATCGTGCTGCTAGATGCATAATATGATATAAAATATGGGAGTAAAAGTAGACACAACTTTCAATAAATAATACATTACATTATGAAAATAAATAATACTACATTGTGTAGTAAATGCATAAATGCTGAGTATAATCCAGACAAAACGTATATTAAAAAAACATTTACTCGCTATGTATGTTTGCTGTTCTGGCAAGAAAGGTTGAGTGTTTTCTCAGCTGTAAATAGAACTCACTCACACTTGTAATGTGCTTTGTGGTGGTAGAGACAACATTGTTTACAGTTAAGTTTCCAATACAGGAAGAAAAAAGTGAATGTACTTATAAGCAAGCATATTAATAGGGTTTTTATTTTGCCATTGTTCTGTTTGTGGCAGTGTTTTGCGTACATGTGCACATGCTATGGTGTATGTACATGCTATTGTACGCACTAGTGTATTAGAGTACAGATTTCTTTAATGTCAGAGCACAATTCATTGCTTTAGGAAGGGAATCCTTTGTGGAAACTATTCTAATACCATCAATGTGATGGGCTTGCTGTGCCGTCCCCTGACAGAGCAAATGGTAAATAAAAAAATACATGCTCACGAGTCATGACACACTAAAACTAACTATTGCTACTTGATTTCATGACATTTTGTTATTCATCATGAAAGGAATAACAATAAATGATAAAAGTAGTGTGAAAATGTTTGTTGATTTGGAATATTGTGACTTGACTGTGCCAAAGTCCTAGGGCCTGATCTTCTCAGATCCAAATTCCGCGCGCTAAGTAGCGTGTGCAAACTATAATAGTGTGTGTACTATTTGTGGGCGTTTTGCAGGTGAGCTACTGCGTGTACATTTGAGAACTAGTGCAAAAGTGGCCCAGACCGCCCTAAAGTATGTAGCCTCCTAAAACCCGATGGCATGCATTTTTTATTTATCTCTGCTATTTGGGCTCTTTGGGAACCAATGAGTATAAAAACAAAAAAAGGTTGAAAGTATCCTGAACTTTGTTTTCAGCCATCTTGAATCCAACATGTGATGTGGTATATCGGTACTCTTTCTCCTCCACTCATTTGCAGTATAATGTCCTCAGTAGATTAAAATGTTGTTGTGGTTCACACAACCAAAAATGTGATGTCCACATATGTGAAGGCCGGGTTCTAGGGGGTTAAAAATTATGTTATTGTGTGTGTTATGTGACTTTCATTATGGAGACCCTCATTTACTGCACATACATATTATCATGCTCCACCCTGTGGCGTTTTGCTATGTTTTGAAACATGCAGCATCTGTGTTCCACTTTTTGGGGGCATTTATGAAAAAAGGTCCTGCAGTGCGATTTAAAATGCTGGAATAGTTCATACGCAAAAAAGTGCATATTGCAAAAAGTTTTTTTAATATTAATTTAAAAAATGAACATCATTAAAAAAACACCAGTAGACAACAAAACGCATCAATTGATTTTGTGTAACTCAGCCCTTTAAAGGGGATTTATTATGTTTACCTATTGGTACCTGTTTTTGTGTATGTGGGATCTGCATACAGTAAATCCAGACAATTTGAAATAATCTTGTCTTCTCTCGTACGTCCTCCAAACGGGAGAATTTGCCCAATTTGTAACATTTTTCCAATTTGTGACGTTTTTCCAATTGATGACGTCAGCCGATAACCTCATGAATGATAAAGATTTACCCGAAGAGCTTTGTGTAAGTCTGCCAATTGTAGCCCAGCGCTGTGGTCAAAAAGTTCCTTCTTTTTCTCTATACTCTAATTTTTTTGGGCAGACTGGCTCACACATGGACATGCATACACCTCTTTTGCCATTTTTAACACAAAGTAGCTGTGGAGGTTGCCCCCCAGTGGGTTCTTCGGACCACCAAGCATCGACATGATGCTTGGTGATGATGTGTGGGTTGCTTTCCAGCAAGTGTCCTTTGTCTCTCTCGCTCTCACTTGCACTCTTGCTCCAGCTCCAACAACGTCTCTCCTCCCGGTTGCTGCTTATACAGAGCGACAGGTGATTAGATAACAAGGCCCAAGTGGGCCATCTACGCACCTGTCGCTGACTTCGAGGCCGGTCCTGGCACACCCCGTTCCGCTGCAGGCCTGCAGGCCACGCCCCCCTCCACATACCTCCACCGTCAGACGCAGGCCGGGAAGCCCTTGCGGTAATCCACACAGAACCGCACAGACCCATCCTTCTTCCCCACCAGAACGATGGGGCTGCACCACATACTGTGAGATTCTTCTATTACCCCCAACTCCAGCAAGGATTATAATTCCTCCCGAACCACTTTGCGTTTGTGTTCGGGGAACCTGTAGGGCCGAGACCGCACCGTAGCACCCGGGCTGGTTTCAATGTGATGCTGGATGAGGTTCGTGCGGCCGGGCCGAGGGGAGAACGCATCAGAAAAGCGCTGCTGCAGCTTAGCAACATCTGCTTTCTGCGCTAACATGAGCTGATTATCATAAAGGAGGGGGAGGGCGGGGCAGAGCGCGAGATCTCTGGCCCGAACTCCTCCTCCTCCTCGACTACCGTCACAATGGAAAACAGGCTCCGCCTCCTTCCATGCCTTCAGGAGGTTTAGATGGTAAATTTGAGTGTCTCCGCCCCGGTCGGAGCGCCGGACCTCATAATCCACATCGCTCACTTGCCGTGTGACCACAAAGGGTCCTTGCCACCTGGCGAGTAATTTCGAGCTGGACGTTAAAAGTAACACAAGCACTTTTTCTCCCGGTGAAAATTTCCTTAGCTGAGTCCCCCTGTTATACAAGCGCTGCTGACGTTCCTGGGCCCGTAGCAAATTCTCACGTGACAAGTGCCCCACCGTGTGTAGTTTTGCTCGCAGGTCCATGACGTATTGAATACAATTTTTCCTGGGGCTTGGACCCTCCTCCCAGCTTTCTTTAATTATGTCCAAAACCCTGCGCAGCTTCCTGCCATATAATAATTCAAAAGGGGAAAACCCTGTGGAGTCCTGGGGTACCTTCCGCATTGCAAACAGTAGGGGCTCCAACCATTTATCCCAATTTGGTTTGTCCTTGTGTGTAAACTTACAGATCATGGTTTTCAGTGTCTTATTCAGCCGCTCCACCAGCCCGTCAGTTTGCGGGTGGTATACGCTGGTTCGGATCGCCTTAATTCCCAATAATCCGTATAGTTCCTTTATCGTGCGTGACATAAAGGACGTGCCCTGGTCAGTGAGAATCTCTTTCGGGATTCCGACTCGGGAGATGACCTGAAACAGCGCTAGCGCTACACTCTTTGCAGAGATGGAGCGCAGCTGCACTGCTTCGGGATAACGAGTTGCGTAATCCACCAGGACTAGCGCAAAACGCTATCCCCGTGTGCTCGGGTGGGATGGTCCGATGAGGTCCATACCAATCCTTTCGAATGGGACCTCCATGAGTGATAATGGGCGCAAGTGCGCTTTGGGGGTGACCGCCGGATTGACCAGCTGGCAGTCCGGGCAGGCAGCACACCAGCGGCGCACGTCTGCCCGGATGCCCAATAGAATCGGACCATTACCCAATTGAGTGTCTTATCATACACCATGTGGCCAGCCATGGGGTTGACGTGCGCCGCCTGTAAAATCATTTCCCGACGGCGTTTCGGCACCAACAACTGGGTGATTTCTTCTCCTGTCTGAGTGTCACGGCTCACTCGGTATAATCTATCCCTAATGATTGCAAAATGAGGGAATACCCGCGCTGTTCCCGGGCGCACCAGCTGACCATCGATGGAAACCACCTGGTCCCAGGCCGCGCGCAGAGTGTCATCTCGGGACTGCTTGAGGGGGAAATCCTCCATAGGGTGCCAGTGGAGGGCCGGGGGGGCTTCCCGCAAAGCCCCCGCCGGTTCCCCCTCGGCAGTGTCGGATGAACCCGCGTCGCCGCTGAGAACAGCGCAGATATTCCCCTTTCCTACGGGCTGTGAACGCACCCCTACACATTGTGTCACTAAATGGTTAAACCCCGGCCAATTTGTACCCAAAATTACGGGGTGCGTAAGGTGCGCACTTACAGCAACCTTGACACTATGCTTTTGCTCGCCGTATTAAATTCCCACCGGCACCACAGGGTATTCGTGCACATCCCCATGAACACATCTAATTCTCACCCGTGCTGCCTACCTCAAAGCCCCGGTCGAATCAGGTTCTGGTGGATCATGGACTGCTCTCAGCCCGAATCCACCATCACCGGGTATGTACCCCCTTGTATCCTTACCGGCATATAGTACATCTCACCCGGGCCGGGGGATGGCACCGAAGGGTCAGCCACCCGGATCACCTGCCTCACCTCCACCCGCGGAGGTCCCTGACGCACGTGACCGGGCCGCTCATGCCTCCAGCATGCCTGCCCAGGCGTTTGAGGGGCTGTCTGCGCGGGAAGTACCGTATTTGCAGCAGCCGGGACCTGTGAGCGACCACCCACACACAAGTTCTCCTCCTCGCTCTGCTCTCTCGCTTTGTGCGGTGCCGGTGCTGGGCGTGGGGGGATCTGTGGAGATAGAACAGAGGGAGAGTCACGTGCGCAGGTATCGCTGTGGGGCCGGCGATACCTCCTCCTTCCGTTGCGCGCGCGATGTGGGTACCGGTCGCGCCTCGCGGTGCACCGCCAGGTGGTCCTCGGCGAGAGTCACCGCCGCTGCCAGGTCTCGGGGCCGCTGATAACGGACCCAGGTTGCCGTCCGCGCAGGGATCGCCTCCAGGAACTGCTCCAAAACCAGCCGCTCCATCACCTGGTCGTCTCCCTCCCTTGGCTGCAGGCAGCGCGTCGCCGCCTCTTGGAGCCGTTGACCCAGCACGAACGGGCGGTCCTCTGTCCCCAGGCGCATCGTCCAGAACTGGCGTCGGTGGTCTTCGGCGGTGCATCCGGTCCGGTCCAGCACCGCCCTCCTCAGGTCCGGCAAGTGTACGCGGGAGGCCGCCAGTAGGCTGAGCGCCGCTCTCTGCGCCTCCCCCGCTAGCAGCGGCAGGAGACGTACTCCCCACTCCTCCTTTGGCCACGCCGCTGCTGTTGGCCGTGCCGCTCCCACCCGGTCCGCCAGCGCTTGCAGGAATTGGCCCTGCTGGGCCACTTGCTGGAAGACCGTTTCCATCTGTTTGTGGCTGGCCGCTGTCACCGCCGCGAGCACGCTCACAAAAGCTGTCATGGGGTCGACTTCCCTCGCCTCAGGTGGTCTGGCTTGGTTGGGTGCCAAATTGTGGAGGTTGCCCCCCAGTGGGTTCTTCGGACCACCAAGCATCGACTTGACAGCCCGGTTCAGGTTCACAACACAGTTTTATTTTGCAATAAGTCTGTGAGTTGCTTTCCAGCAAGTGTCTTTTCAATCAATCAATCAATCAATCTTTATTTATTATCCCTAAATCACAAGTGTCTCAAAGGGCTGCACAAGCCACAACGACATCCTCGGTACAAAGCCCACATACGGGCAAGGAAAAACTCACCCCAGTGGGACGTCGATGTGAATGACTATGAGAAACCTTGGAGAGGACCGCATATGTGGGTAACCCCCCCCCTCTAGGGGAGACCGAAAGCAATGGATGTCGAGTGGGTCTGACATAATATTGTGAGAGTCCAGTCCATAGTGGATCCAACATAATAGTAAGAATCCAGTCCATAGTGGGGCCAGCAGGACACCATCCCGAGCGGAGACGGGTCAGCAGCGTAGAGATGTTCCCAGCCGATGCACAGGCGAGCGGTCCACCCCGGGTCCCGACTCTGGACAGCCAGCACTTCATCCATGGCCACCGGACCCCCCCCCCCCCCCCCCCCCCCCCCACCCCAAGGAAAAGGGGAGCAGAGGAGAAAAGAAAAGAAACGGCAGATCAACTGGTCTAACAGGGGGGCTATTTAAAGGCTAGAGTATACAAATGAGTTTTAAGATGGGACTTAAATGCTTCTACTGAGGTAGCATCTCTAATTGTTACCGGGAGGGCATTCCATAGTACTGGAGCCCGAATAGAAAACGCTCTATAGCCCGCAGACTTTTTTTGGGCTCTGGGAATCACTAATAAGCCGGAGTTCTTTGAACGCAGATTTCTTGCCGGGACATATGGTACAATGCAATCGACAAGATAGGACGGAGCTAGACCGTGTAGTATTTTATACGTAAGTAGTAAAACCTTAAAGTCACATTTTAAGTGCACAGGAAGCCAGTGCAGGTGAGCCAGTATAGGCGTAATATGATCAAACTTTCTTGTTCTTGTCAAAAGTCTAGCAGCCGCATTTTGTACCAACTGTAATTTTTTAATGCTAGACATAGGGAGACCCGAAAATAATACGTTACAGTAGTCGAGACGAGACGAACGCATGAATAATGATCTCAGCGTCGCTAGTGGATAAAATTGAACGAATTTTAGCGATATTACGGAGATGGAAGAAGGCCGTTTTAGTAACACTCTTAATGTGTGATTCAAACGAGAGAGTTGGGTCGAAGATAATACCCAGATTCTTTACTGATTCGCCTTGTGTAATTGTTTGGTTGTCAAATGTTAAGGTGGTATTATTAAATAAATGTCGGTGTTTAGCAGGACCGATAATCAGCATTTCCGTTTTCTTGGCGTTGAGTTGCAAGAAGTTAGCGGACATCCATTGTTTAATTTCATTAAGACACGCCTCCAGCTGACTACAATCCGGCGTGTTGGTCAGCTTTAGGGGCATGTAGAGTTGGGTGTCATCAGCATAACAATGAAAGCTAACACCGTATTTGCGTATGATGTCGCCTAGCGGCAGCATGTAAGTACTAAAGAGTGCAGGGCCAAGAACCGAACCCTGAGGAACTCCGCACGTTACCTTAACATAGTCCGAGGTCACATTATTATGGGAGACGCATTGCATCCTGTCAGTAAGATAAGAGTTAAACCACGACAAAGCTAAGTCTGACATACCAATACGTGTTTTGATACGCTCTAATAAAATATTATGATCGACGGTATCGAAAGCAGCGCTAAGATCAAGAAGCAGCAACATAGATGACGCATCAGAATCCATCGTTAGCAGTAGATCATTAGTCATTTTTGCGAGGGCTGTCTCCGTAGAGTGATTTGCCCTGAAACCGGATTGAAAAGGTTCACAGAGATTGTTAGACACTAAGTGTTCATTTAGCTGCTGTGCGACAATTTTTTCGAGGATTTTCGAAATAAAGGGAAGGTGGGACACCGGTCGGTAGTTTACCATGAGGTCAGGATCGAGGTTAGGTCTTTTGAGCAGAGGATGAATAACCGCTTTCTTGAATGCTAGGGGAACAGTGCCAGAGGAAAGTGATAAGTTTATAATATTTAGCACTGATGGACCTAATAATACAAAAAGCTCCTTGATAAGTTTCCCAGGAAGTGGGTCAAGTAAACATGTTGTTTGTTTTATCCCACTTACACGCTGTAATAGTTCCTCTAATGTTATTTCATCAAAAAGAGAGAGACTATTTTGTATTGCAGTATCCGTCGTAGATACAGTTGTATCTGTGTTCATAGAACCCAGTTGTAGCTGGGATGCGTTGTCTTTAATCTCCTTTCTAATGAGTTCAATTTTCTTATTAAAGAAATTCATAAAGTCATCTGCCGAGTGGGTGGAGCTATTGGGAGGAGTCCCTTGTTGGGTTAGCGATGCTACTGTACTAAACAAAAATTTAGGGTCGTTTTTGTTGAGGCGGATGAGATTTGAGTAATATTTAGCTTTAGCTAAGGTAAGCATGCGTTTATACGATATTAAACTATCACTCCATGCTTGATGGAAAACCTCAAGCTTGGTCGCGCGCCATTTGCGTTCCAACTTTCTACATGATAATTTATGAGCTCTGGTTTCCTCTGTAAACCATGGGGTGCGCCTTTTAGGGGCCCTTTTTTGTTTTAGCGGTGCTATACTATCAATGGTTTTGCGCAGGGCATTGTCAAAGTTGTTAGTAAGGTTATCAATAGAGCCGACATAATTTGGGAATGGTGCCATTACCGAAGGCAGTAGGTCAGCAAGAGTCATCGTTGTGGCGGCATTAATGTTGCGGCTGCTATAGCAGTTATTATTATTATTAGTTTGTTGACAATGAGTCAGAACTTCGAATTTTATAAGGTAATGATCGGACATTACTTTAGTATACGGGAGTACCATAACTTTGGAGGTGGTGACACCCCTGACCAGCACTAGATCTATCGTATTGCCGTTGCGATGCGTAGGTTCATTTATTATTTGTGTAAGACCACAGCTATCAATTATAGTCTGGAGCGCCACGCACTGAGGGTCCGATGGGGTATTCATATGGATATTAAAGTCCCCCATTATGATTATATTGTCTGCGTGCGTCACTAGATCAGCAACGAACTCTGAGAATTCATTAATAAAGTCCGAGTAGGGCCCTGGGGGGCGGTAGATAACAGCCATATCGAGAGGCAGCGGTGCGACAGACCTCATAGTAAGCACCTCAAACGATTTGTATTTATTATTTAGGTTAGGGGTAAGGTTAAAGTTTTCATTATATATTAGTGCGACCCCCCCACCCCTTTTAAGGGGACAGGCAATATGCGCATTCGTATAGTTAGGAGGAGATGCCTCATTTAGCGCAAAAAATTCATCTGGTTTGAGCCAGGTTTTGCTAAGACCAATGACGTTAAGATTGTTGTCTCTAATGACCTCATTAACTAATAACGTTTTGGGAGACAATGATCTTATGTTTAAAAAGCCCATATTATAAGTATTGGGCTGTTTTGACGAGTTTTTGTTTAAATTATCCGTAGTAGAAATATTAATAATGTTGCGTTTATTATACGTAGTGCACTTTAAATAGTTTCGACCATATCTAGGAATTGATACGACGGGAATTTTCAGATTGTTTGCTTGATGCTGCGATCGACTGAACGCATCATGATTTGCCACCTCAGTAGAATGCATATCTACCCCGGACACATTCACAACAGAAAACACATTATGTGAGTTGTGTGTTATTCTAAGAAAATTGCTATGCGTACAGGAATTATCCAGCCTGGTGCTGGCTAGTTCTAGCTTAACTGACTCCTTACCCGGACTAGCAGGCTCTGTAATTGCCTGTGACCGGGCTTGCTCTAGTGTAGTTAGTCAAATGTGACTTAAACAGTAGTCTATATTCTTAGACAGGATGATGGCGCCTTCCTGGTTAGGGTGAAGGCCGTCCCTCATCAGCAAGCCTGGTTTGCCCCAGAAAGAGGGCCAATTATCAATAAACGTTAGTCCCTGTTGTCTACAGAAGCTAGCCAGCCACTTGTTAAGCGAGACTAATCTGCTATATCTCTCATCATTGCCTCTCGCAGACAGGGGGCCAGAGACAATTACTCGATGCCTGGACATCTTTCTAGCGAGATCACAAGTCCTGGCTATGTTTCTCTTTGTAATCTCTGACTGTCTCATTCTAGTGTCATTGGAGCCAACGTGTACAACTATATTCGCATAACTAGTGGTGCGATTAGCCTGTCGTACGTGTTTACTAGGCCTGTTGCGAGTTAGCTCCCTAAGATTAGCCTCAATGTCAGGTGCTCGGGCCCCCGGGATGCACTTAATTGTGGCTGGTTTGCTAAGCTTTATGTTTCGGGTGATGGAGTCCCCTATGACTAAGGTGTGGTGCCCGGTAGACTGGGGTGTAGGACTAGCTAAAGAGCTAAATCTATTATGCGTCTCAACCGGTACACCGTAGCTTGTAGGCCGCTTAGGACTGCTACAGGCTGGGCTGGTTAGCTCGCTACAGCTAACGCTAGCAGATGTGTCCGCAACATCTAAAGTTACGAGATTACTCTGCTCTAACTGGCGGACACGGCCCTCTAGCAGAGCCAGCCTCTCCGTGAGTAAGGTGCAAGACGCGCAGGAAGCCATACTCACGGTGTTTTCTGTCACCGAGTGAAGTTCCTGCTGTCTTCCGAGAAGTCCTGGTCACGGTGTGCAGGAGTAGACTCCTTCTGACCGGCGCCCGGCGACGCCTTTCTCCGCGCTAGCTTCGTTAGCTTAGCAGCTAGCTGCTAGCTAGCTGCGGGAGGGGTGGAGAGACAGAGATCGGGTGATTTGCAAGTTAAATAGTACTACTAAATATGTTGAGAAAGTAATAAAGAAAGCTGCAGAACAATTTAAAAGCACACAAATAGAACGATACTTAGCTTTTTCGAAACAGCGAGCAGTCAGCGAGCAGTCACGCACGGTGAACCGGAACCGGAAGTCTTTTGTCTCTCTCGCTCTCGCTCTTGCTCCAGCTCCAACAACGTCTCTCCTCCCGGTTGCTGCATATACAGAGCGACAGGTGATTAGATAACAAGGCCCAGGTAGGCCATCTACGCACCTGTCGCTGACTTCAAGGCCGGTCCTGGCACACCCCGTTCTGCTGCAGGCCCGCAGGTTACGCCCCCCTCCACAGTAGCGTATAGTTTGAACTTATATCTGTCAGTAGACTCGATATGGAAACGCTTAAAATGTTTACTATTACTATTCTATATACTATTATTTGTTTTTGCAATACTCTAATGTCCATGTAGAAGATTGTCACTCAGTAAAGGCCAGATTTCTCACAAGGCTGACTGTTATTGACAAATAGCAAAACAATTCTGGAGTGTATTCATGTTTGTTTACTTCTTAGCTGGTTACATCCTAGTTCATAGAGTATGCAAACTGACCAAGGCGGTACCATTCCATTCCCAATAATAACAATTGGGTTGTGCGATACAGACGATATACAATATAAGTGATAAAAAAATCTGCCAACGATAGTTGATTTAATACTATCGTTATATCATGATAATGCACAATAATGATACATTCAAGCTGTGCACCGGAAATTTGACAGCGACAAGCGAATGACCACGCCCTCAGCGCACTGTAACATTTTCACTAGCGGCTAATATTATCCACATTGCAAAGCCACTTCAAAGTCAGCAATTCTTGCCTCCATGGCGGCAAGTAAACTATGTTTCCTACAAGTACCACCATCACTGGAGGAAGAAGAATAGCTGAACATGCAACACTACACACTGGAGATGGATAAGCTAACCGCTAATCGCAAGCTCAAGCTCTTGAATGTAAACAAAGTGAGGCGTATTGATACAAATATTTACAGTAACCATACTAAGTATAATATCAGTAAATGGTTAATACTTCAGTGGGTGAATCAGTATTTAAAAACAAAGTATTTAAATCGAGGCCAGTAGCAGGAAATGTTTAATTGATATTATTACACCGCTAAACTGTGTCATTCAATAATCTTAAAAATGTAAAGTATCAGTGTGAACATAGGTATGACCAATAATGTTCCTGTAACGACTTGGTATTGGATAGATACCCAAATATGTAGTATCGCCCAAAATTAAAGTAATTATTCATGCGTTCGTTACGTCTCGTCTCGACTACTGTAACGTATTATTTTTGGGTCTCCCTATGTCTAGCATTAAAAAATTACAGTTGGTACAAAATGCGGCTGCTAGACTTTTGACAAGAACAAGAAAGTTTGATCATATTACGCCTATACTGGCTCACCTGCACTGGCTTCCTGTGCACTTAAGATGTGACTTTAAGGTTTTACTACTTACGTATAAAATACTACACGGTCTAGCTCCGTCCTATCTTGTCGATTGCATTGTACCATATGTCCCGGCAAGAAATCTGCGTTCAAAGAACTCCGGCTTATTAGTGATTCCCAGAGCCCAAAAAAAGTCTGCGGGCTATAGAGCGTTTTCTATTCGGGCTCCAGTACTATGGAATGCCCTCCCGGTAACAATTAGAGATGCTACCTCAGTAGAAGCATTTAAGCCCCATCTTAAAACTCATTTGTATACTCTAGCCTTTAAATAGCCCCCCTGTTAGACCAGTCGATCTGCCGTTTCTTTTCTTTTCTCCTCTGCTCCCCTTTTCCTTGGGGTGGGGGGGGGGGGGGGGTCCGGTGGCCATGGATGAAGTGCTGGCTGTCCAGAGTCGGGACCCGGGGTGGACCGCTCGCCTGTGCATCGGCTGGGAACATCTCTGCGCTGCTGACCCGTCTCCGCTCGGGATGGTGTCCTGCTGGCCCCACTATGGACTGGACTCTTACTATTATGTTGGATCCACTATGGACTGGACTCTCACAATATTATATCAGACCCACTCGACATCCATTGCTTTCGGTCTCCCCTAGAGGGGGGGGGGTTACCCACATATGCGGTCCTCTCCAAGGTTTCTCATAGTCATTCACATCGACGTCCCACTGGGGTGAGTTTTTCCTTGCCCGTATGTGGGCTTTGTACCGAGGATGTCGTTGTGGCTTGTGCAGCCCTTTGAGACACTTGTGATTTAGGGCTATATAAATAAAGATTGATTGATTGATTGATAAAATATTCGAAGAACAGAATAATTAGTGCTTATTACATTTTAACAGAAGTGTAGATATTGCTATGTTACAACAGCAAGTGACCAAATGTTAACAGTAAATCCATCCATCCATTTTCTACCGCTTGTCCCTTTTGGGGTGGCGGGGGGTGCTGGAGCCTATCTCAGCTGAATTCAGGTGGAAGGCGGTGTACACCCTGGACAAGTCGCCACCTCATCGCAGGGCCAACACAGATAGACAGACAACATTCACACTCACATTCACACACTAGGGCCAAATTTAGTGTTGCCAATCAACCTATATTCAGGTGCATGATTTTGGAGGTGGGAGGGAACCCACGCAGTCACGGGGAGAACATGCAAACTCCACACATAAAGATCCCGAGCCCGGTATTGAACTCAGGACCTTTGTATTGTGAGGCACATGCACTAACCCATGTACCACCGTACTACCGTTAACAGTAAATAGGATGGTAAAATATTAATAGTTTGAACAAAATAATAGAACTGGAAATTACACAATATTTTCCCGCACACATCAGCTGCCAAATTAAGAGCCTTTGTAACCTGTTCTGAAAAGCTTCTATAATCATTTACTGTACATACAAAATAATATATTGTAATAAATATAGTTATCGCAGAAGGCTGCAATATATATCACGATATAGATTTTTGGCCATATCTTCCCTCCATCCCTGATGCGGTAGTAATATATTTCTGTACAAACACTTTTATCCAGATTCTCAACAAAACATAACATATTGGTCATTGGCTCAGCCTTATGCTGGTTTTGTACTTTTTGTATAATCCTGCTAATTTTTTCTGTCCTACTATCTATGTTTTTACTGTGATAAAATATCCGCTGGGATAAAGATAACTAAAACTACTGGTAGCTCAAGACTTTGGCAAGGTACTGTACATAATAACAACATGGAATAAAGTACATAAATATACATAAAATATATCGCAGAGCCACATCGTATACCAGTGATGGGCAAACTACTTTTGAATCCAGCCCCCAAGGATTGCCCCAACAAAACGGATACTAGACTTTGACGCACTGACAAAAAAGGGTGATCAACAACACTGCTCCCACTGAAAGAGAATGTAAGTGTTAACCCTGTAATACAATTTTTGTGTTTCTTTGAGGTTCTGATTTGATATTGTTGAAAATAGATGTATAGCCCATGTTTGGGAAGTCTACTCTTAGGTCCGAGATATAATATGCTTTGAACTGCATCATGTGCATTTGTCAAATTTCAAAAGCCAATGTGGCCCCTGAGCCAAAAAGTTTGCCCACCCCTGTCATATATAGTGCCCTCTTGTATGTTGGACAACTATTAAGAGTCACGTCTCCTAAACAAAATTACCAATTTTACTCTACAGTATATTGTACATGTCACTAATAAAGTACCTTTTATTTCACTACAAGTGCACTGCAGAAGTTCTAAGCGGTTCATTTATGAGGATGACCACACAAAATGGACCAACAATTAAACTATATGAAAGCTTGTTGAGAAGAGACTTGTTTTTGTTTTGTTTTTTCCCAGCCTATCCCCCGCATCAGGACAACCACATAAGTCCCTACATGAGCGGGAGCCAGTCTGTGAGCCCTGCCCCACTGACCACACCCAGATACTCGCCAATGCCCAGGTCCATGACTGTAGATGATGATGTCACAAGGTAAGTAACAGTATTAATCTACCGTACATATGAACGAGAAAAGGCTGCATTTATTTCACAACAAAACAACAAAATGATTTAGTGTTGTTAAGGACATGTAATTTCTCTCCTAGAGAGCCCAAATTTACTGCCTGACCTCTGTCCGCCCTGCTAACTGGGCTGTGGTGGTGCGTGGACTTGTGTGTGTGTGTGTGTGTGTGTGTGTTTGGCAGATGGCAATCCAAATTTTTATCTGGCATGTAAACTGAGGTCACATACATACACACATGCACATACACTCTCAGTGCTGCTCTACTGTCTTTAATCCATTTTAATGGAAGGATTACAGCCTATCACAATCCTTGTCACTCAATTGGCGTCACCGTGGTTACGAGAATATGACTCCTTTCGTCATAATCCTTATGGCCAATCAGAATGTTTGGAGTATAATAAATCTGATAAGCTGCAGACTGACTGCAGGATGGTCATTTTTTATGTCTGCCCTTTTTTTGAGTCTCGGTCTGTTTGTATCCACCGTATGTCCTCTTTTATCTTGTCTCCCTGGTTATCAGACTGTCACGTCACTGCTGAACAATCCAACGAACTTGCACATTTTAACGTTTTTGGCTGCAAATTTTTTTTTTTAAATGTTTGTTTCAATAAACAGTGTAATAGATCCCAGCTACTGTTGCTGTGCAATAGTACGTTGTATAAACCTCACTTCCCGTCGCCTTAAGAGCTGCGCTGGGAAATTAGTTGACAGTCCATGGTTTTTAGCTCACTGGCTACCGCTGCTCGACTTAACTCTCAATTAGTAGGGATTTTTGGTCGCTGGTTTGAGCCCGTTGTGTGTGGGAATTGACTCTGCGGAATGACCACTGTTACACAAGCGTTCAATCTGTTCTCTTTTAAGTTGGATATTTTGACTGAACTCCGATTTCTTTATGCCATGGAGCACACTGCATAAAAAAAATTGTGGTAAAAAAAATCGGGCTTTAATCATGGATATGTGCAGATGAATTACGCAATTTGAGCATACATGTAACTTTACATTAACAGTGGATGGTTACCCAAAAGGCGGTACGGGTTGTTATATGGTCAGTGATCCAGTCAATGCATACACACTATATATGAATCTAAATTAAAAATTGTGATTAGTCCGATTCAAGAAAAAAAAAATTTAACAGCACCAAAAAAATTTAGTTTTTCAGCTCACTGAAACTACAGATAATCCAACCTTGTACTGTACATGTATATTGTACAGTATCACTTTTGTAAGACCAGCATCACATTAAAGTTGTTTCATAACCACATGCAGTTTTTACATATGAATACTGTCATTTATAGCATATAGAATGACTGGTGTAAAATATGTAGAGTTGTGCTCAATATTATTCAACCCCCACTGTAAATTATATTTTTTTGCAAAGATTACGAACTTACATTAGTTTTTCAAGGAAGCAAAAAAACCACACAATTTAGATAGCTCAACACAGCTATGATTACAAGTTGTCACTATCTATTGAAATTTGCCATGTGTTCAATGTTTTACATTTTCAAAAGTACATATAATTATAACTGGGGTTTGAATAATTTTAGTATAATATTACAGCCTGCAAGAAGAACAGGTGTCCTTTTAACTCTTGTTATTTTCTTTTTTTTAAATTAGTGTTTTAGATGTTGAGAGGCGAATGTCTGTCGTTGTGCGTAAATAGCACTGCCACAAAATAAAACATGATAAAATACTGACATCTACTGGGCAATGTGAAGATTGAAGAATGCCCATGCTTCTTCAAATCCTGTAATAATTAAGATAGATTTAGAATTATACTTATAGAAAATAAATACATTTAGTCTGTTATCATTATACCCTCATCTATATTGTCATGTTTTAGTGTATTGTTACACTTTAAATCATAGACACATTTAATTGTGTTTAAAAAATATTAATATATAAAGTATCATTTTCTCCAGGGAACCCAGGCGTCTGATCCTCCACAGAGGATCTACAGGTCTCGGTTTCAACATCGTTGGAGGGGAAGATGGAGAAGGAATCTTCATCTCCTTCATTCTGGCTGGTGGTCCTGCTGATCTATGTGGGGAACTTCACAAGGGAGATCGAATCCTCTCAGTATGTTTTATACAGTAAATACATATCAACTAACATCATGGTTTAACGATATTGCAGTTAGAACAATATGCCAGTGCTATTATTTTAAAGCTCCTGTTGAGATTTGTTTTTTATGATGCATTTAATTCTATCATATAGTAGCAACACATGTCTTCTCATTTGACATGAAAATATGTGTCTGTGGATCTAGGTGAATGGGGTAGACCTGTCTAGTGCAACACATGAGCAGGCAGCTGCAGCTCTAAAGAACGCGGGACAAACTGTCACTATTGTTGCACAGTATAGACCAGAAGGTGAGTGATTCCATATTAAGTTGCCAATTGAAAAAAAGTTACATGCATCTTTGTTAAGTACGGGTGTAAAAGTAAAGAGGAGGTTTGAAAGAAGTTGGCATATTATGAAGTTATTTTCATGGATTAAAACAGTTCCTATGTGTCTGTGACATGGGCCAGTTTTTCACAGTCACAATTGGGCTAAAGTCCACAACAAATTTTCTGACATACACAGATAACAAACTGAAAAATATTAGCTGTGTAACAGGTGATGGCTGGGTGTTCAATAACTTACTGTGTACGCTGAAAGATACACCACACAATTATATGTGTCTCAACATGCTTCAACCTGGGTATTCGTTTGCTGGGTGACTGACAAGCCTGTAACCTAGGCAACCGGGTTATAACTGACAAGTGAGCCTCAGCTAATGGGATGCTGTTGCATTGGGGGTCCTGAAAATATCGCTTACATAGACGTGCATGCAAGCACCTTATACTGCACCACTCGTGCAGTATAAACTATGTCTGGTTCCGTGGCTATTGACTTGCAGTGGAGCCATTAGCTATGTATTATTTATTTAGAGAGGTGATACAGAGAACAAAGATGGTAAGGGCTGGTAAAGCTGGAAAGTGATATGTAGTGCTGAATGTCTGAAAGACAAGGCATTGATAATGTAGCCCAAGATAGATTATGATTTGATTTCAAATTCATTTTTATTTAATCTGCTAGTATTTTCTTGGTCATACACTGTACTCTCCAGTCTGTAGGTGTATGTGTATTCAAATAAAGTGTTTTGAGGGCCACATTTCCAGAAAGCTAATGGCCCGGGAGCCGGACTTTTTCGTTCACTATTAATGTTATTTTGTATATTCCTGAGAACCAGCGTCCTGTACAGTAGACATTTGATTTTGGTCAATTTTTTTTTTCAGTGACAGGAGCTGTTTTTAGGACTTTTTGCAAAAAAAAAAGCTAGTCAGAGATTACCTCTATAACAGCACTGTATAGTGTTTTTAAGAATTTGCTGCAAAAATGTCAGCCTCACAAGTTTTACTGAACTAAAATTGCGAGCTACCAGCTCAATAGCCAAAAGGGATGTTTGTCTCCCAAGTTTTGAGTTGAATTCGGGCCGCCTCCTTACACCCTCCTTGCTATAACTTATTTAAATTGTTTCATTTTGCATATGAAGGCTTGTCTGTGTTGTGACTCTTCCATAACGCACACTGGTGAATGCTGAACAAGCTCTTTCTTAAGCCTTCTGTCCACGCTGGGTGTTGGGGTGCAAGTAATGGGTGTGTCCATCTGACGTCCATGTTTGTCCGGTTCCCGTAGCATCACTGAGAAGTGACCTGCGGTGCACCCTCTGTTTCCATCACACATAAACACACATGGAGAGTCCCCTCAAATAACCTCCATTAGTTGTGGAAAAAGTGTGCTTCATACTGTGTTTGTTTCTTTGTGCAGGTTATATTAGGAACATTACCTGCTGTCATCAAACACAGTGCAGCATGACACGGAGTTAATGTCATCAGTCTGTGGGTGCGTGTGTGTGTTCTGTTCAGCAAGTGAAGCATGTTGGCTTATGTAAAGCCTTAATGCTGCATGTGTTTTGACTGATTGGTGTGTAGGTATGCTGATATGCCAATTTCTAGTGTCTAAAATCAGACGAAAAGTAGAATCTAGAGCCGTGGTGTCAAACCTACGGCCCGCGAACAGGTTTTATCCGGCCCGAGCGATAAGTTTGTAAATTATAAAAAGTAGCTGCTTTTTTTTTTTACGAAAGAAACTGCTGTTCTAAATGTGTCCACTGGATATCACAATAGCGATTCTGTGAGGCAAGGAAACGGTTTATACTGGGGCCAAGCAAGAGGTGCACAGTAAAGGATGACTGTGGCTCCTCCTCGACCCACATGAAACTTAAAACCTGCCGTTTTATGGCTTCTGCTTAGAATACATCGTTGTTTGGCACCCTCGTTGCCCCAAAATGTCTCTGTCAAACACAAGAAAAGTGAACTTAACCCTTTTGAATAGTTTTTGCCCCCAATTCTTATGATTTGTTGAGTTAGCTCTGGATTGATACGTGGACATGACAAAGGAGGTATTTGATACCGAGAAGAGTTTACATGTTGTATTTTTTGTTCAATCCGAGAAAGACTGTGACTTTAAGTTTAATCCTGGCTTTGTAGATACACTAAGCTCATTGTGTTTTTGAAACTGCACCAATTTCCTGAGAATGTTCAACAAACTTTAAGTGTTTTGTCCAGAGGATTATTTGTGATTTGTAGGTATTTATAATGTGCTTTTTCAATTTTTGTCCAAAGTAAACAACCTCGAGTTGTCTTTATTTTAAAGTTATAAAGCAATGATTTTACCATTACGGCCCACTTGGAAATAGATTTTCCTCCATGTGGCCCTTGAGTTTAAATGAGTTTGACACCCCTGATCTAGAGACTTCTGTTTTTCAACACTTGGTGTCCCTGGGGGAGTATGGAAATGTAATGTCGTAAATATTAGACCATATGTAATAAGGTGATCATTTTAAAGGAGCGATTTTCTTATTTAAACGGTGATAGCAGGTCCATTCTATGTGTCATACTTGATCATTTCGCGATATTGCCATATTTTTGCTGAAAGGATTTAGTAGAGAACATCGACGATAAAGTTCGCAACTTTTGGTCGCTGATAAAAAAAGCCTTGCCTGTACCAGAAGTAGCAGACGAGTAGCGTGACTTCACAGGTTGTGGAGCTCCTCACATCTGCACATTGTTTACAATCATGGCCACCAGCAGCGAAAGCGATTCGGACCGAGAAAGCGACGATTTCCCCATTAATTTGAGCGGGGATGAAAGATTCGTGGATGAGGAAAGTGAGAGTGAAGGACTAGAGGGCAGTGGGAGCGATTCAGATAGGGAAGATGCTGTGAGAGGCGGGTGGGACCCGATATTCACCTGGGAATGACTAAAACAGTAAATAAACACAAGACATATATATATATACTCTATTAGCCACAACACAACCAGGCTTATATTTAATATGCCACAAATTAATCCCGCATAACAAAGACCTCCCCCCTCCCGTCCATATAACCCGCCAATACAACTCAAACACCTGCACAACACACTCAATCCCACAGCCCAAAGTACCGTTCACCTCCCCAAAGTTCATACAGCACATATATTTCCCCAAAGTCCCCAAAGTTACGTACGTGACATGCACATAGCGGCACGCACGTACGGGCAAGCGATCAAATGTTTGGAAGCCGCAGCTGCATGCGTACTCACGGTACCGCGTCTGCGTATCCAACTCAAAGTCCTCCTGGTAAGAGTCTCTGTTGTCCCAGTTCTCCACAGGCCAATGGTAAAGCTTGACTGTCATCTTCCGGGAATGTAAACAATGAAACACTGGCTGTGTTATCCGGCACAACAGTCAGGGGGTGCATTCTACGGCGGGGGTGCGTTATCCGGCACAACACCTGCCGCAATACACCGCTTCCCACCTACAGCTTTCTTCTTTGCTGTCTACATTGTTCATTGAACAAATTGCAAAAGATTCACCAACACAGATGTCCAGAATACTGTAGAATTTTGCGATGAAAACAGACGACTTAAAGGCCTACTGAAACCCACTACTACTGACCAAGCAGTCAGATAGTTTATACATCAATGATGAAATCTTAACATTGCAACACATGCCAATATGGCCGGGTTAGCTTACTAAAGTGCAATTTTAAATTTCGCGCGAAATATCCTGCTGAAAACGTCTCGGTATGATGACGCCTGCGTGTGACGTCACGGATTGTAGAGGACATTTTGGGACAGCATGGTGGCCAGCTATTAAGTCGTCTGTTTTCATCGCAAAATTCCACCCGCCTCTCACAGCATCTTCCCTATCTGAATCGCTCCCACTGCCTTCTAGTCCTTCACTCTCACTTTCCTCATCCACAAATCTTTCATCCTCGCTCAAATTAATGGGAAAATCGTCACTTTCTCGGTCCGAATCGCTCTCGCTGCTGGTGGCCATGATTGTTAACAATGTGCAGATGTGAGGAGCTCCACAACCTGTGACGTCACGCTACTCGTCTGCTACTTCCGGTACAGGCAAGGCTTTTTTATCAGCGACCAAAAGTTGCGAACTTTATCGTCGATGTTCTCTACTAAATCCTTTCCCAAAAATATGGCAATATCCCAAAATGATCAAGTATGACACATAGAATGAACCTGCTATCCCCGTTTAAATAAGAAAATCGCATTTCAGTAGGCCTTTAATAGCTGGCCACCATGCTGTCCCAAAATGTCCTCTACAATCCGTGACGTCACGCGCAGGCGTCATCATACCGAGACGTTTTCAGCAGGATATTTCGCGCGAAATTTAAAATTGCACTTTAGTAAGCTAACCCAATACATTGGCATGTGTTGCAATGTTAAGATTTCATCATTGATATATAAACTATCAGACTGCGTGGTTGGTAGTAGTGGGTTTCAGTAGGCCTTTAAACCAAGTATAAGAGCAATGATGTCTCAGTTTGACGGCAGTGTTTGTCACTGGGATTACACACAACTGTCATTGCCGTGCAATGTACACACGCAGTCCATGTCTGTCAGCAGTAATACTGAGGTGCTGCACTGAGGATTAGCTGTACACTTCTGGTAGTACGACTATTAGACTGAGAGTGTGTGTGATTGCGCGTGCTTGTGCGCAGCCATTAATTTGATGATTAACTGAAGAGCTCATCTTTGCTTTCACACACTAAGTTGTGGAAATATTTTCTGCCAAAGCTGTTCACTTGACAAGATGACTGCTAAGGATTATTTAAAATGATTTCATGCTTTCCGATTTGTGTCCTTTCTTTCTACATCTCAATTGTGGATGAGGCACTGTACTAACTAAATGATGACACTGCAGTTTTCTCAATGCACTCTGTTTGTTGAACAGAGTGCATTGAGAAAACTGTGTGTCATCCGCTTGTATTTAGACATGCATTAGAGGTGCATGTGCCTCTCGTGACATTTGTTTTTCACCCCTGCCCTACGCTTGCGGGAAGAAGAATTAGTCGATAAAAACAACGAGAAGCACATAGAGTACTGGTGCAATGCTCACAATCTAAAGATAAAAAAGGGACATTTGGGTGGCTTGCACGCTTCCTGCATTATGCAAAACAGGGAGGGCACAAGGGAGGAAACAGTGGGAGAGAAGAGGACCAAAGATCGTAGAGGTAAATGAAGGGATAGAGAGATTGAATTAATGTGCGCCTCCGAGCCATTAGTCCTTGTCATCACCCCTCCCCCTTGTCTTTTTCTCTGTTTTCCCATGTGCTCCTCATCTGTATTGTTTCTTCTCGTTTGCTCTATAACATTCTCTATTTTGCCTTATATGTTCTTGTAAGAACGCACTGATGTTATTGAAAGTGGGACTTAATGATCAATGACCAAGGAAACTTCTTGTTTGGTGAAATTGTCAAGATTGCTCTGTGAAAACTGTTTGAGGCATAATCAGGAGGGTTTGGACATGATCTCACTGCATGCTTTTATGTTAACGCATCCAATTACGACGCATGGATGTGCGTGTGCTTCACAATACAAAGGTCCTGGGTTCCATCCTGACCCCAGGATGGAACCCAGGACCCGGGATCTTTCTGTGTGGAGTTTGCCTGTTTTCCCCGTGACTGTGTGGGTTCCCTCTGGGTACTCCGGCTTCCTTCCATCTCCAAAGACATGCAACTGGGGATAGGTTGATGGGCAACACTAAATTGGCCCTAGTCTGTGAATGTGAGTGTGAGTGTTGTCTGTCTATCTGTGTTGGCCCTGTGATGAGGTGGCAACTTGTCCAGGGTGTACCCTACATACCGCCTGAATGCAGCTGAGATAGGCTCCAGCACCCCCGCGACCCCGAAAGGGAAAATGGATGGATGGATGGATCATAGAAAAAAGAAAAAGTATTATGCCAACGTAATGAATGAACCACTTCAAAAATGTTGAGACAATTGCAGCTTATAGTGTTTTTACATTAGACAGCCTGTTGCAATATTGAGTAGTTAATTGATTGATTGATTCTCAGTTAACTTGGGCCAACCAAGTTGACTCTGTTTGCTGTGTTAACCAGCGTCTGCACTTTCTAAGGAGGCTCAGGGTCCACGTTGTGGCACGCAATATCATGATGTTGTTTTATAAAGCAAACATTGAATCTGTCATCCGTTATGGCATCTCCACATGGTTTGGAAATCTGTCTGTCAAACTCAAAACCCAACTTCAAAACCTTATCAATAGGGCTGGCATGCAGCCCCCTAGTTCTCTTCAAGAAATATTCGACAAGCAGGGTCTTAAAATCACCCGTGACTAGGGATGATGTTCGAAATCGGTTCTCCCGGTTGTTCGATAAGAAAAGAACCAATTCCATGGACTCAAATCCCTTTTTGAGAACCGGTTGCCGTTATCGAGGCCACTATAGTAAAGAAAAAGAGTTGGTTCTTTGTTCGATAAGAAAAGAACCAATTCCATGGACTCGAATCCCTTTTTGAGAACCGGTTGCCGTTATCGAGGCCACTATAGTAAAGAAAAAGAGTTGGTTCTTTATTCGAATCCCTGGGAACGAATCCCTTCCCATGTACAGGAAATGCCCTGTGGGACCTGCAATGTTATGCCCATTTGATTGTAGACCCCTTACTGACACCTTGTGGCGATATGAAAATACTACGCGTCATTAGTTTGGGCACTTCCGAGTTGAGACAATTGAGAAGTAGACAAGTTGTGTTAGCTCTTACAAGCCTTGGAAAAGATAAGTCTGTAAGTAAACTGTTTAACTTGTTTATGTAACTCAATATTAAGGTGGAAAGTGTTTAAGTTTGATACTAAGATGTTTATTGAAAAACGATTTTTTTGTGCTCTGTTTCAATAGATGTTTTGAGGACTTAAAATGGCTGCCAGTCGTGTATTTCCACCATCAAAATAGTTTCAACGCTCAGAAGTATTTGTTTGATGATAGTACTGTATATTTGTGTGAAGCTAATATTTACATATTGTGTATTACATTTCAGTATGTTAATGGAATCACATAACTTATACATTTGTCATTGTGTGTATTTCAGTTTAAAAAAATAAAAATAACAGTCCAGTGCAAGACAAAAGTAAAGATAGGAAAAGACAAAGCAAGATCAACAACAATAAAGAGCCTAAATGGATGAATCTGCTTTGGATTGTTTGTTAGCTGTCTGCCAAGCTGCATAACCTCAACACGTATAGTGAGGGCAGAACAGGCAATATGCAATTATTGCCATGCTTTGCTCTCATGTAAGGGCGGAAGAATTGTTGATTGATGACTGTGGTGTTCTTAGTGTCATTGTGTGTGTAGTTAGTATGTTCCAATAGCAGCAGAAGTGCACTTTTTGGAGAGCTGTATTATTTTCAGTTTTGTGCCTAAGGGACTGATTTTATTTAACACTATACTATTATTTATACACCTATAGTGACCACAGAGACAGGTTGTTTTTGTGTTACTGTATATATTTGTTTTTCTGAAAAATCCCACTTAATATACTTTGGGTAACAACAGTCAATATTTTTTTTTATTTTTTTTTTTAGGGGGGTAACAGTCAATATTTATTTATTTATTTTATTTTATTTTTTTCTTATAAAATAAAAGTGAGCTTTTGTTAAACGAAATATTGTGTTTTTTTCCATATACAACAACCTATCTGGATTCGATAAGAGAATCGATAAGGAATCGGTTCGATAAGAGGATTCGATAATGGGCTCGAACTCGATAATTTCTTATCAAACATCATCCCTACCCGTGACCCACACCACATACTTCATAGTGAAATTGTGTTGATGCCAAATGGTAAATGGTACAGAACAGCAACATACCAGTGACGTGCGGTGAGGTTCATGGCTGGTGAGGCACTGACTTCATCACAGTCAGATTTACAAACATATGAACCCTAAAGAGTATCTTATTCACCATTTGATTGGCAGCAGTTAACGGGTTATGTTTAAAAGCTCATACCAGCATTCTTCCCTGCTTGGCACTCAGCATCAAGGCTTGGAATTGGGGGTTAAATCACCAAAAATTATTCTCGGGCGCGGCGCCGCTGCTGCCCACTGCTCCCCTCACCTCCCAGGGGGGTCAAATGCAGAGGACAAGTTTCACCACACCTAGTGTGTGTGTGTGACAATCATTGGTACTTTAACTAAACTTTAACTTTACACATACAAACTGTAGCACACAAAAAAGCACATTTAATTAAAAAAACTTTATTATGGTCTTACCTTTACTTATAAGTGCGGGAACAGTGGTGTTCGTGTTGGAGGAGTTGTGAATGAATGAAATATGAAATCCGTGCTGCAGTCTGCAGGTGTACCTAATGTTGTGTCCCTGCAGTCGTTCACGGTTCCTCCGGCGCGAGCATTGTTGTTTTTGCATTTTTTGGCTTCTTGTTAAGTGACTTTTTTTGGGTGGATTCGGTCTCGCACGTGGAGGGTTTGGGTGTGGGCTTTGGTTGGTGTGGCGCTCCCGTCGGGGGGTGCATTAACCGGCACCAGGAGGCGGGATTACTGCGAGCCTCACACAGTGCGACTTCGCAGCAGTTTTATGATTGCTCAGCACAAGAAATACTTACACACATACAGTTGGTGACAAAATACACTGTACATTATATACCTCAGCTAACTAAACTATGGAAATGTATAATATAATTCATATAGCAATACGGTCTCACTGCACAGCAGGCCAGCAGTTAGCCGAGTCCGCAATCCATGTTGAGGCACAACTGAGTGACGTGCCTCAACTGGCTGCTGATCACCGCACCGTCTCTTCTCAGTATTTGAACGGCAAATGTGAAAATTCAGCGATTTTGAATAAAAATAATCTAAAACTGGTGAAGTTAAATGGAAAATAACTTTATAGTATAAACACTGAATACACATAACAATTTAATTCATTTTTTTTCTTTTTACATTTTTTTTTCTTTCCATGATGGCCTCCAGTGACCGCACGTCACTGCAACATACATATATTGAGACACTTGTGATTTAGGGCTATTTAAGTAAACATTGATTGATTGATTGATACAAACTCAACGGGTATAGATTTTCCTTTGTCCCACTGGTAATCAAAGGACTTAACAATAAAAAACTACTGTAATAACCGGATGCAATAATAAGGAGTGCAATATTGGGATAGTGCAATAAGGGAGGTGCGCAATACGGGGGGAGTGTAATGTGTGATCTCATAACTAACTGATATACCTGCACACTGTTCACTGTCGTCACTGTATTTTCAGATGAACTGTATGTATGTATGTATGTATGTATGTAAAACGCTGTGTTTTGATGCCCAAGACAAATTTCTCCTCGGAGACAATAAAGCTAATTATTATTATTATTATTATTATTATTATTATTATTATTATTATTATTATTATTACTATTAATTATCACCCGCCCCCAAACCAATTAAAAATAAATAAATAAATAATGCTTAGTCAAGCTTTACTGTAATGTGTGTGGGTGGTTAGCCTGATTCCTTAGGCCAAAGTAGGGCAGGAGGGCCTGGCATCACCTCCTCTTTCTGCTGCATGAGTGACCTGAGGAAACAGCGTGTGCATGTGTGTGGGTGTGGGTGTGTTTGTGTGTCTGCCTTAAAGCAAGCTGCTGTCATAGTGGGAGGAGCAACACCAGCGAAGGAGAGCGCACAGTAGAGAGAGTTAGCATCTGTTGTTTCTGTTGCAGCCGAGCAGCACTGGACTGGATTTTGCATGCACACACATACACTTTTTCCTGCTTAGTTACTCGCACACAGTATCTGTCTCGTCAGGATTGCACACATGTGGCGCTTCCCTGAACACTTTAATGCACACTTCTACGCTCTCTCACGCGTCGCCTCACATTCGCATCCCGGGACTCTTGCACTCCTCAATGCACTGACACTGATCTAACAGCCACCTCAGCATCATAGTGCACGGAAGCTGAGTCTGCTACCAGCATGTGAGTACAGCGGAGACGGAGTTGAAAGCGACAAAAGCTGAACTAACTCAATGGCTACCATCCTGACTGCAGTTTTTACATGGCTGTATTCGTCTTAGCAAGACTCACTATACCTTTACTTCTGCATTTAGTTGTACCCTTATGTTCAGTTTTAGACAACAACAAAAAAAACTCAGTTGGAATGTGAATGCCATGTTACATGTCTTCTGAGCAGTTGTGCAGCATGCAGATAACATACCCTACTGTCTATGGTCCAGTGGCTAAAATAATCATTGATGTAGAGAAATTGTTGGGAATATAAACATCACATGTACAGCATTATTTTGATCTGGTCCTCTGGTTTACCTGCAAAACCAAAAGTGATATAGACTTATTAGACTGTTAGAACCACAACCTAATAAACCACTAAACTTAAAACATGATGATTCATTTCTGAACACAATGACCAGTACAGCTTAAACATTTTTGTTTAGCAGCATCTAATTTGTCTTTGTGTTTTCTACTGCCACAATGTTTTTGCCTTTTGATTTTTTTGCTTTTGCTTTTAACTTTTTCAAAATACCTGATTTTGCTTTGATCGGTCACTCACCTTCTTACTTTTTGGTCTCACTTCAATATTCACTATTTAATCAGTTTCTGTCCTAATCCCTCAACACTATCTGGAGAAAAAGTGCTCTGTGACAAACAGATGCCGATGCAATTCCAAGACATTTAGGTGGCAGTAGTGTTTAAACCATGGTGTGTAGCCTAGCTAGGAAGTAGTCTTTTCCATGAATTGAATGTAGTCTAGTATTATGTTGCGCCCTACAAAGTGTCTATACTGTAAGTATTGCACTTATTACATACCAGCAAAGTAACGTGCACCTTAATTGTAGTTGTTATTACCAAATTTGGAGGATTTGAAATCGTCATGTAAAATCCCTAATGCTAATCAGAAGCATGTACCGTATTTTCCGCACTATTAGCCGCACCTAAAAACCACAAATTTACTCAAAAGCTGACAGTGCGGCTTATAACCCGGTGCGCTTTATATATGGATTAATATTAAGATTCATTTTCATAAAGTTTCGGTCTCGCAACTACGGTAAACAGCCGCCATCTTTTTTCCCCGTAGAAGAGGAAGTGCTTCTTCTTCTACGCAAGCAACCGCCAAGGTAAGCACCCGCCCCCATAGAAGAGGAAGCGCTTCTTCTTCTACTGAGAGCAACCACCCGCCCCCGTAGAAGAAGAAGAAGCGCGCGGATATTACGTTTCATTTCCTTTGTGTGTTTACATCTGTAAAGACCACAAAATGGCTCTTACTAAGCGACAGGTTTCCGGTTCATGAAAAGACGCAATCTCTCCATCCGCACACGGACTACTATTTCACAGCAACTGCCTAAAGACTTTCAAGAAAAGCTGGCTACTTTCCGTGCATATTGTAAAAACAAGATAGCTGAAAAAAAGATCCGGCCAGAGAACATTATCAACATGGACGAGGTTCCACTGACTTTTGATATTCCTGTGAACCGCACTGTGGATACAACGGGAGCACGTACGGTGAATATTCGCACCACAGGGAATGAGAAGTCATCCTTCACTGTGGTTCTAGCTTGCCATGCTAATGGCCAGAAACTTCCACCCATGGTGATATTCAAAAGGAAGACCTTGCCAAAAGAGACCTTTCCAGCCGGCGTCATCATAAAAGCTAACTCGAAGGGATGGATGGATGAAGAAAAGATGAGCGAGTGGTTAAGGGAAGTTTACGCGAAGAGACCGGGTGGCTTTTTTCACGCAGCTCCGTCCATGTTGATATACGACTCCATGCGCGCCCACATCACGCTGGTTTTTAATATATTATTAAAGTTTGACTGACCTATCTGACTGTTTTTTTGACATTCCCTTTAGCGCAGTTAGATGCGGCTTACAACACGGGGCGGCTTATAGGTGGACAAAGTTTTGAAATATGCCGTTCATTGAAGGAGCGGCTTATAACCCAGGGCGGCTTATGGTGCGGAAAATACGGTATATGGCATATTCATTGTAAATTAGCATCAAGTTAGCACATTTTGGAGAAGTGCAGCCCTGATTGAAAAAAACTAAATATTTTGTGTGGCTGAGTCCGCTCTGAGTGCTGCTTGAGCCCGGGATGGAGTTTTTTTTTGGCTCTTTGAAATTAGCTGGATCTTGAGGAGCCGTTCCTTTCAAACAGTCGTTCAAAAGACTGGCTTTTTCTTACACACACACACACATATTTATATATATACATATATATATATATATATACTGTATATATATATATATATATATATATATATATATATATATATATATATATATATATATATTAGAGATGCGCGGTTTGCGGACACAACCGCGGATTCGGCGGATTATCCGCGGATCGGGCGGATGAAATTTAAATAAATAAGATTTTATCCGCGCCGCGGGTCGGGTCGGGCGGATTAATGAGATATTTTTTTATTTTTTTTTATTTTTTTGCGGGTGGCAGTTAAACCAATTCGGAAACATATGTACATAGTTAAATGTTGTTAGCCACATACGAAAAACGAGCAGCACTCTTTGAAACAGGCAATTATTTATCAGCAGGCACCTGCAGCACGCCACATCAGAAGAAGAAAAAAAAAAATGGCAACGCCGGCAGCAAACGTGGTACGCGACAAACTAAAAAAGGGAATACTAAAGACCAGGGGAAAAAAAGGCCAGAAAAGTTCAGCGTGGACTCGTTTTTATGAGGTTGTAAATCAGGATGACAGCAATGCTGGCTACGTGAGTTGCAAGAGCTGCGACGCTGTGTACGTCTACGACAGTCATAAAACCGGGACATCGAACATGGTGCATGGTGCGAACAAAGGACTTCTTTCATTTAAGGTTTGTGATAAACCATCAAACTCCTTCGTTAAAAGGACTCTATAGTAATATAAAGCGAATTTTTCTGGACATTATCATGCAAGAAAAGTTTATTTTTGGGACCGCGATCACCGCGTAATGATTTTTAAAGGTTGCATTACAAACATTTAACTGTCCCATGTGATCAGCCAGTGCGATTGGAAATCCATGCTCAATTATTGCCTCCGTAAATAAAACTTCGGCATTTATCACATCCAAAGAATCTGTTTGGGCGATGAAAAACGTTGAAAGTTTTCCACTTGTATCGCTAGCAACGGCATTAGACTTGTGATTTTTTGTCCCAAAGTGGTCTTTTACATCGCTAATTCCTCCGTGTCCGATCGAAAAATCTTGTCTGCACAAGGTGCAATTCGCGTAGTTTTCACCCTTTTTTTTTTTTAATTAATGAAAAACCATATTTTTTATCACTGCACCCGTAACCCGGAATAGGTTGATGAAAACCGTACGAATTACGGGAAAACCGCAGTAGTTGGCAGGTGCCTCACTAATGCCTTGCATCGTCTATATTAGATATAACGGGCGGGTGCGGGCGGATGGCGGGCGGGTGCAGTTCTATTCAAACGTTACATCGGGTGGATGGCGGATGGTTGACGACTTTCTGATGCGGATGAAATATTTGCCTATCCGCGCATCTCTAATATATATATATATATATATATATATATATATATATATATATATTAGGGCAGGGCGATATATCGCGGGTTTGTCTCTGTGCGATATAGAAAATGACTATATCGTGATATCGAGTATACGTTCTCACGCAGTTGCTTTTAGCTGCGGGCATTACACAACAGGCTCGCCTCGCTCTTTCCTGTCTCTCCTTCTCACAGACAGACAAGCGCACCTTCTTACATACGTCACATACTGTCACGTCATACGTCACATACGTATACGCCCTCCCCGAGCAGAGAGGTAGCAGCATGGCTAACGTTAGCTGTGATGCTAGCGGTAATACAAGAGAAAGAAGTAATTATATATATATATATATATATATATATATATATATATATATATATATATATATATATATATATATACTGTATGTATATATACTATATATGTGTATATATATACTGTATATATGTATATATGTTCATATATGTAAATGTGTATGTTAATATATGTATATATGTTTTTGCCTTTTGATTTTTTGCTTTTAACTTTTGTTTTTCATAATACCTGATTTTGCTTTGATCGGTCACTCACCTCCTTACTGTTTGGTCTCAATTCCAGTGTATACCCCGCCTTCCGTCCGATTGTAGCTGAGATAGGCTCCAGCGCCCCCCGCGACCCCGAAGGGAATAAGCGGTAGAAAATGGATGGATGGATAGTGCACCTTCTTACATACGTCACATACTGTCACGTCATACGTCACATACGTATACGCCCTCCCCGAGCAGAGAGGTAGCAGCATGGCTAACGTTAGCTGTGATGCTAGCGGTAATACAAGAGAAAGAAGGTGCGAATCTGGTAACAAATGAAGGAATAATTAATTCCCAAGAAAAACAGCACGGGGTCCATCGTCTGGCAGTGGTTTGGCTTCAAGTGGGAAGATGTGGAACAGACAACCGTAATTTGTCAAGTGTGGGGCAAAAGCGTTGCTATAAAAAGTAGTATTACTGCTGTAACAAACAGTTCAGGGTGTCCCAAGTTACCGAAGTGTGTTAGGTATGGAGGAGGAGTGTTGCTCCTCCAGAGTTGACGTAGGATGCTTGTGGTTGGGGAAGGAGGTGTGTGATGTTGACATTAAAGAAGCGGTGGCTACCGAACCTGCTCTAATGTCTCCCGTTTATAGTTTTATTAGATAAGTACACTATATAGGCGAACCCAGGACACTCGGCTACACTGCTAATATGTAGCATCATTTGAAAAGTCACCCGCTAGACAATGAAGAGGGCTTACTCCGCACGCCAATATCTCCGTTTGGTGCCACACGTCCACACCATCAAAATGCCGAGGCAAACATTTCCAGATCAACACCGTATGAAAAAAATAGTGATTTTTTTAGTTGTGATTTCCTTCTCTGCATGAAAGTTTAAAAGTAGCATATATTAAGTGTTCATTCAAAGCTAAGGCAAAATATCGAGATATATATCGTGTATCGCGATATGGCCTTAAAATATTGCGATATTAAAAAAAGGCAATATCGCCCAGCCCTAATATATATATATATATATATATATATATATATATATATATATATATATATATATATATATATATACTCCTCTCTGAGCTGCCACCTTACCATGGTAGAGGAGTTTGCGTGTCCCAATGATCCTAGGAGCTATGTTGTCCGGGGGCTTTCATGCCCCCTGGTAGGGTCTCCCAAGACAAACAGGTCCTAGGTGAGGGATCAGACAAAGAGCAGCTCGAAGACTTCTATGGGAATGAAACAACAAGGATTCAGATTTCCCTCGCCCGGACGCGGGTCACCGGGGCCCCCCTCCGGAGCCAGGCCCGGAGTTGGGGCACGATGGCGAGCGCCTGGTGGCCGGGCCTGTCCCCATGGGGCCCGGCCGGGCACAGCCCGAAGAGGCAACGTGGGTCCCCCCTCCAATGGGCTCACCACTCATGGGAGGGGCCATAGAGGTCGGGTGCAGTGTGAGCTGGGCGGCAGCCGAAGGCAGGGCACTTGGCGGTCCGATCCTCGGCTACATAAGCTAGCTCTTGGGACGTGGAACGTCACCTCGTTGGGGGGGAAGGAGCCTGAGCTAGTGCAAGAGGTAGAGAAGTTCCGGCTGGATATAGTCGGACTCACCTCGACGCACAGCAAGGGCTCTGGAACCAGTTCTCTCGAGAGGGGTTGGACTCTCTTCCACACTGGCGTTGCACGCAGTGAGAGGGGACGAGCTGGGGTAGCAATTCTTGTTGCCCCCCGGCTCAAAGCCTGCACGTTGGAGTTCAACCCGGTGGACGAGAGGGTAGCCTCCCTCCGCCTTCGGGTGGGGGGACGGGTCCTGACTGTTGTTTGTGCTTACGCACCAAACAGCAGTTCAGAGTACCCACCCTTTTTGGATACACTCGAGGGAGTACTGGAAAGTGCTCCCCCGGGTGATTCCCTTGTCCTACTGGGTGACTTCAACGCTCATGTTGGCAACGACAGTGAAACCTGGAGAGGTGTGATTGGGAAGAATGGCCGCCCGGATCTGAACCCGAGTGGTGTTTTGTTATTGGACTTTTGTGCCCGTCACAGATTGTCCATAACAAACACCATGTTCAAGCATAAGGGTGTCCATATGTGCACTTGGCACCAGGACACCCTAGGCCGCAGTTCCATGATCGACTTTGTAGTTGTGTCATCGGATTTGCGGCCTCATGTTTTGGACACTCGGGTGAAGAGAGGGGCGGAGCTTTCTACCAATCACCACCTGGTGGTGAGTTGGCTGCGATGGTGGGGGAGGATGCCGGACAGACCTGGCAGGCCCAAACGCATTGTGAGGGTCTGCTGGGAACGTCTGGCAGAGTCTCCTGTCAGAGAGAGTTTCAATTCCCACCTCCGGAAGAACTTTGAACATGTCACGAGGGAGGTGCTGGACATTGAGTCCGAGTGGACCATGTTCCGCACCTCTATTGTCGAGGCGGCTGATTGGAGCTGTGGCCGCAAGGTGGTTGGTGCCTGTCGTGGCGGTAATCCTAGAACCCGTTGGTGGACACCGGCGGTGAGGGATGCCGTCAAGCTGAAGAAGGAGTCCTATCGGGTTCTTTTGGCTCATAGGACTCCGGAGGCAGCGGACAGGTACCGACAGGCCAAGCGGTGTGCGGCTTCAGCGGTCGCGGAGGCAAAAACTCGGACATGGGAGGAGTTCGGTGAGGCCATGGAAAACGACTTCCGGACGGCTTCGAAGCGATTCTGGACCACCATCCGCCGCCTCAGGAAGGGGAAGCAGTGCACTGTCAACACCGTGTATGGTGCGGATGGTGTTCTGCTGACCTCGACTGCGGATGTTGTGGATCGGTGGAGGGAGTACTTCGAAGACCTCCTCAATCCCACCGACACGTCTTCCTATGAGGAAGCAGTGCCTGGGGAATTTGTGGTGGGCTCTTCTATTTCTGGGGCTGAGGTTGCTGAGGTAGTTAAAAAGCTCCTCGGTGGCAAGGCCCCGGGGGTGGATGAGATCCGCCCGGAGTTCCTTAAGGCTCTGGATGCTGTGGGGCTGTCTTGGTTGACAAGACTCTGCAGCACCGCGTGGACATCGGGGGCGGTACCTCTGGATTGGCAGACCGGGGTGGTGGTTCCTCTCTTTAAGAAGGGGAACCGGAGGGTGTGTTCCAACTATCGTGGGATCACACTCCTCAGCCTTCCCGGTAAGGTCTATTCAGGTGTACTGGAGAGGAGGCTACGCCGGATAGTCGAACCTCGGATTCAGGAGGAACAGTGTGGTTTTCGTCCTGGTCGTGGAACTGTGGACCAGCTCTATACTCTCGGCAGGGTCCTTGAGGGTGCATGGGAGTTTGCCCAACCAGTCTACATGTGCTTTGTGGACTTGGAGAAGGCATTTGACCGTGTCCCTCGGGAGGTCCTGTGGGGAGTGCTCAGAGAGTATGGGGTATCGGACTGTCTGATTGTGGCTGTCCGCTCCCTGTACGATCAGTGTCAGAACTTGGTCCGCATTGCCGGTAGTAAGTCAGACACGTTTCCAGTGAGGGTTGGACTCCGCCAAGGCTGCCCTTTGTCACCGATTCTGTTCATAACTTTTATGGACAGAATTTCTAGGCGCAGTCAAGGCGTTGAGGGGATCCGGTTTGGTGGCTGCAGGATTAGGTCTCTGCTTTTTGCAGATGATGTGGTCCTGATGGCTTCATCTGGCCAGGATCTTCAGCTCTCGCTGGATCGGTTCGCAGCTGAGTGTGAAGCGACTGGGATGAGAATCAGCACCTCCAAGTCCGAGTCCATGGTTCTCGCCCGGAAAAGGGTGGAGTGCCATCTCCGGGTTGGGGAGGAGACCCTGCCCCAAGTGGAGGAGTTCAAGTACCTAGGAGTCTTGTTCACGAGTGAGGGAAAAGTGGATCGTGAGATCGACAGGCGGATCGGTGTGGCATCTTCAGTAATGCGGACGCTGTATCGATCCGTTGTGGTGAAGAAGGAGCTGAGCCGGAAGGCAAAGCTCTCAATTTACCGGTCAATCTACGTTCCCATCCTTACCTATGGTCATGAGCTTTGGGTTATGACCGAAAGGACAAGATCACGGGTACAGGCGGCCGAAATGAGTTTCCTCCGCCGGGTGGCGGGGCTCTCCCTTAGAGATAGGGTGAGAAGCTCTGCCATCCGAGGGGAGCTCAAAGTAAAGCCACTGCTCCTCCACATCGAGAGGAGCCAGATGAGGTGGTTCGGGCATCTGGTCAGGATGCCACCCGAACGCCTCCCTCGGGAGGTGTTTAGGGCACGTCCAACCGGTAGGAGGCCACGGGGAAGACCCAGGACACGTTGGGAAGACTATGTCTCCCGGCTGGCCTGGGAACGCCTCGGGATCCCCCGGGAAGAGCTGGATGAAGTGGCTGGGGAGAGGAAAGTCTGGGCTTCCCTGCTTAGGCTGCTGCCCCCGCGACCCGACCTCGGATAAGTGGAAGAAGATGGATGGATGGATGGATGGATATATATATATATATATATATATATATATATATATATATATATATATATATATGTATATGTGTGTGTGTGTGTGTGTGTGTGTCTATATATACATATATATATATATATATATATATATATATATATGTGTGTGTGTCTATATATACATATATATATACATATATACATATGTATATAAATATACATATATATAAATATGTATATATATATATGTATATATATACATATATACATATGTATATAAATATACATATATATATATATAAATATGTATATATATATATGTATATATATTAGAGATGCGCGGATAGGCAATTTATCTCATCCGCAACCG